>NC_086319.1:186414095-186718470 GCF_036172605.1 Pelobates fuscus
ACAATTATAGAATGGGGATATCTGACCAGAAGTATTGTATTGACATACAAATTATTAACAGAGGGGAGTGGTAAAGAAGGCTTTGCTCAAATGAGCTAACAATCCATATATAAATTAAATATTTAGTATATCAATATTAATTGTTTTCTACTGCTTGTCCTTTTTTCCCCTCTATTGGTCACTACTCCCCTGATCTGTGAATAAAATCAAACTGTCCCCTAACCTTCAATCATCTTTTTTTCCCCATCAATCATTTGTTTTCAGTGCCACTGATGGAACTCCGAATCACAAATCAAATGTAATGGTTTGCTTGTTTCTTGATTTGTCTATAGCATTTTGTAAATTCAGGATTCCAGGCAAATCACTCAAATTCAGGCGAGTTACAATTCGTTTGGAACAACAATCACACTCTATTTACCAGTGCCTTGACAGCTTTGTGTTTGGTATCAATAAATCCATACACCTTTTGGTTATCTGTTGAAATGTGCAAATGGTACAGAAGAACCAGTCCCCCTTTAAATTTAAATCTAAATTGTAGTAAAATAGCATTGCTCTATATTCCCAGTATTAAAGCGGAACCGTAGCACTGAATTTACCTTTCTACTATAGTTTCCTCTTCTTTTCCTCTCTCAGAATCTATCCTTTTTTTTTAATCTAGTTTTCTTTAAAACACAAGACAAAGTAAGAACTACTTTGTCTTATGTATTTTTCCTATGCCTGACTTTCTTTGACCAAAAGAGGAGCTTAAGCCAGCTCCATTTCTTGTGTACTCACCCTTCTCGTTGACACAGGAAATGAGGCCGAATTAATCTCCTCCTTTGGTCAAAGAAAGCCAAGCGTAGGAAAAATACATAAGACAAAGTAGCCCCTACTTTGTGTTATATTTTGAAGAGAATTGGATCAGAAATTAAGAAAAGAAGAACAGATTCTGAAAGAGGGAAGGAAACAATAGGAGAAAGATAAGTTAGGAGTGACAGTGCCACTTTATTTTATTTTACATACAAAAAAAAAAATCCTCAATTCCCATTTGTACATTCAGCTTATGGTTCTCTTTTATGATGGCTGCTATTTATGTATCTCCATACTAAACTAATTTGGAGATTCCCACAGTCCTCTGAACCACCAGCCAATATTTACTCACTGACATGCAAAAAATCCACACCATCTGAAGCAGCCCTCTCTCATGTGTTAGTAGGTCAAAAGTTATGCACATACTAAGCAGTGTATTTTTGCCTTGTTAGAAAACAAACACTTTGATTAAAGCTTCTTATTTTGAGACATATGCAACAGATGAACTTTCATCCTTGACCCCCTGTTTATATGAGTTAGATGACTCCAAATAAAAATTTGGAAATTATAACATGAATTCTATCCAGGGACTTGCATGTGTTGACTTGATACTTGAACAATTACATTGTCAGAGGCTGAGAGTTCTTCATGCCCCAGGGCTGTTAATTTTTTAAGGCAAAACAAGCAGGTTCTCAGTGTGATCAAACTAGACAGAGAGGTCCATAGTGGAATTTTGTGCCTACACAAGGACTAAAGAGATGCACGGTGGGATTAAAATATGTGTATTCACTATCCAACAAATATAAATATATAACGCATATTTGTTTTTTCCCAATAATCTGTTCTGTATTTTTCATCCAATGCATTTTGTCTGAATGTTATATAATTTATACATTTGTTTTAGGACATCATGGAGAAAACAAAGCAATAATGGCTAGAGAATACACAATCTAGAAAAAATATGTAATAATAAAAAAAAAAAACAGAGTAAGTATATTTACTTATTAACAACAGATGATGCTAACAACCAATTCAATTTTTTTGGGGAAAAAAAATGATTATACAAGTTAGATGTTCATTGTACGATGGAAGTAGCAGTAGGCGGGATTGGGGTTAGGCAGTAAGTATATCCGGTTCACATGGAAGGCAAGCAAGTAAGCTTACCTATGGATTCAAGAATGTCTTGTGAGTGGGAGGCATTGGAAGAGAGAATTGGGCAAATAAACATTTAGAAAAGAACTTAATTGTTAAGTGTTCTCAAAATGACTGGGTAATGCTATACCTGGTGTCAGGTGTGGAAATTTTAAATATAATTTGCTCTACCAGCTTCAAACTGTAAGTAAAAAGATTTACGAAATAAAGATAATGCATTAAAAACGTGCTTCACTGGACACAGTCCTGGAATTTATAATTTAATTCAAAAGTCTACTGTGCAACCCTTACGCATAGGTATTTTGGCATGGGTGGTAGGTGCAGGGCAGCCTTAAATATACTCAGTACCTCATACAGGCATGTCTTGCAGATGAAAATCAGTAGAAGAGAAAAGGTGGTTGTTCCATATAATCCCCTTTAAAGGAAGCCCATACAGTGCTGGCTGTACCTAACATTCTTCTGGGTCTTGCCATTCCCCAAAGCACTAACATCAACAGCAGCTCCATTGGTTAAGAAGACCTAAGCCTGTCAGCTGATCTCAGTTGATGTTCCACAACCCAGCAAACTAATAGTAATCATTCCTAATCAAGAAGCTGTGACAATTCTCTTAGAAATTAATGCTGACTAACTTGAGATAACCAGGAGCAGTGGTGTACTAAGGGGATTTGGAGGGGGATGCCTGAGGCAGACTGTGTCACACACCCTCTCATCATCACCCCTCCTCCCTCTCACCATCACCCCCTCTCCCTCACACATCACCCCTCCTCCCTCTCACCATCACCCCCTCTCCCTCACACATCACCCCCCATCATTACCTCCCTCCCTCACACATCATCCTCCCTCTCATTATCACCCCCTCCCTCGCATCATCACCCCTTTCCCTCACACATCACCCCCCTCATCATCACCCCCTTCTAATCATCATCCCCCCTCCCCCTCATCATCACTCCCTTCCCTCACACCATCACCCCCTCTCCCTCTCACATCACCCCTCCCTCTCACATCAACCCCTCCCTCTCACCATCATCCTCCTCTCCCTCTTCTCACATCACCCTCCTCTCCCTCTCACATCACCCTCCTCTTCCTCTCACATCACTCTCCTCTTCCTCTCACATCACCTGCCTCTCCCTCACACCATCACCCCCCTCTGCCTCACACCATCACCCTCCTCTCACATCACCCCCTCTCCCTTTCACATCACCCCCCTCCCTCTCATCATCACTCCTTCACGCCATCTCCCACCTCTGCCTCTAACATCACCGCACCTCCCTCACTCCATCATCCCCTCTCGCAATCACCCCTCCTTCCTCTCACCATCACCCCCTCCCTCTCACCAGCACCCCTCTACCTCTCACCATCACCCCCTCCATCACGTATTACACCCTCTCACCTTCCCCCTCCCTCAAACCATCACCCTCTCCCTCTCACCATCACCCCCCTTCACACCATTATCCACTATACAAGCACACACACTACTATCACTATACAAATACACTATACAAACACACACAGACACACAATTATACATGTTTGTATATCTGTATGTCTGTGTATCTGTTTGTGTGTTGGTATATGTGTATCTGTCTCAGGATCTCGCGGATGGCTGCGAGGGGAGGCTGCAGTCCGCTCGCGGCACTCACCCTCCAGCCGTCCGCGGTCCCCTTCCTACCATGTGTTCGGCGGGCGGCATCCTCCCAGCCACGGATGCCGCCCGCGTCTTCCTCCAAGTCCCCCAGCGGCAGCATGCATGACGCTGCACGCTGGGAGACCGCCCAATTTGTTACACGCTGGGGTCAGTCACCTGACCCGGCGTTAAAGGCACAGTGCCTCAATCACAGTGGGAGGTTTAGATATCCCCCACGTGTGATTGTTAATTCTGATTGGAAATTATCCAATCAGAATTAACCTTCTGGTTTAAATACTTACCTTTCCTGTTCCTCCCTGCCCTGTTGTGGTCTTTGCTTTATAGTATTGATTCTGAACGTGTGCTTTCTGGTTACGTACTCTCTGGCTTGTTATACTGACTTTGTTACTTTCTCCTACCCTTTGACCTCGGCTTGTTTCTCGTTATTCTGTTTTCTGGTTCCCCTTACTCGGCTTGTCTCCTGACTATTCTGTGTTAGCTCAACCCGGCCACTCTAAGGACCAGTACTGCACACTTTCTGTGTGTTTGTCTGTGTGTGTGTTAGCGTGTTGGGTTCCCCAAATCGTGACAATCTGTATGTGTCAGTGTGTGTATGTGTATCTGTTTGTGTGTCTGTGTTTGTATCATTGTGTCTGTATGTGTGTGTCTCTATCTGTATGTGTGTCTGTATATGTGTGTGTCAGTGTTTGTCTGTATCTGTGTATGACTGTGTTTCTATGTAACTGCATATGTGTACCTATATGTCTGTGTATGTGTGCCAGTGTGTGTATATGTGAGTATATGTGTATATGTGCATACATCTCAGCATTTCACCTACACTACACACAAATAGAACCCTGCATCCAATATGCATTGCCAATACGTGCAAACACACCCGTACATTCACTCACATAAAAAAAATACAAACACTGCTCGGTGCTAAATACATTAAAAAAAGATTTGTTGGTGTTTTTTTTACAATTTTAAGCCAGGGGGAGGGGGGAGATATAGGATCCGCCCTGGGTGCCAAATACTCCAGGTACGCCCCTGACCAGGAGCAATATGAAAACAATGCATTCACTTTTGGTGGGGAGACAGCATGATGTGGAGAAAGGAAAATTGGATTGATGCCAATTCATTTCTGTTTAATTTATTTTTCTAGGAACATCTGATTAAATGTACCATTTAATGATCTTAGATACGTGCTGTTATCTTCTATATCAGAGTATATTTAAAATATAAAATCCCACCTTATAGGAATAAACTGTTCCATCTTGTGAACTAAATCCTCAAAGAACTATTTGATATTTATGAGCTGTAGAGAGTAATCTTTAGTAGAATCATAGTTTAATGTACTGCATTGTATGCGTTCCATGACAGTTCCTTCTTACCCTTGCCACAGTTGCCATAAAGGCCCTGGGGAGATAGCGCAGCTAAGCGGACAAGGGCACATGTAGCAGTGTGGGGATAGATGCATGGGATTGGTTGGAATGAGTCTGGGGGTGTGATTATGTTCTGTGTAAGACAGTGTGGGGGAGGTCTTACCTCAGTGCCACTTGGGATTCGGGCCAGCAAACAGCTTCCTGTCTCCTGCTCCTGTTTGCCTGGGCCTGCAGGTTTACACAGCTTGATGGTTGAGGCTTTCTGGCTTCCCTCAGGGCTGCTGCAGCGTGGATGGTGGCCGGCACCTGTGGAGAGATTTGGGCACGTTATTAGAGGTATGGCTACCGGTGTGGGCTCCCCCCCGCGGCCTACCTTCCCCTGGAGCACCCCCTGCTGTCTCCCCTGCTGCCTCCCATGCGGTCCCTGCCCCTGGGGGCCGCACCAGCCCTAGCAGGCGTTCCCACCCACCTTCCAGGCTCTCCCCTTTTCCCACTCTTCGGGCCCGGTTGATGAGGTGGAGCCCGGGCCCGAGGCCTCAGTAGGCCGCGTGTCTGGGGGCTCCAGTCACGCGGCCTACCAACAGGGGCCTGGATTTGCGGCCTGCTGCGGCCGCGCGCGTGGCACGGCCTTCTGCCACGAGGCCTGCCACTGCCGCGCGGCCAGCCGCCTCCGTAGCCGCCCGGCCTGGTACTCCCAGGCCGGGGATGCGGCCTCCTACTGCTGCGTCTGCGGCCTCCTACTACTAGGCCGGGGATGCGGCCTCCTACTGCCGCGCGGCCCCCTGGTGCAGCTGCCGCGCGGCCTGCATGTGCTGTTATTCATCCAGCACCATCCGCGCCGGCCGCCAGTGCTGGATTGCGGGCCGGGGGCGGTGGGCGGCGGATGCAGCGATCCGGGCGGCGGGCGGCCGCCCGGCAATGATCCTGGTCCTCCCCGCGGCCGGCGGGGGGTTGGGGCGGTGAGTAGGCCCCCGCGGGCCGCGCGGGGTACCCTGGTACCGCCGTTGGGGTCAGTGGGGGGTCCCCCTGCCCGTCGGGAGCCTCCTCTGCCAGTGAGGAAGGCTCCCAGGGCTCTGTCTCCCCTTCCCACTCTGCTTCTCCCAGGGGGCCCTGCTTACCCGGTCCTGGGCCCCCTGGTCCCCCTTCCTCCTTCTCAGTTTGTTCCCAGCCCCCCCCCCCGGTGCCCCTTCCCCCCCTCTGTTGCCCCTTCCACCCCTCTGTTGCCCCTTCCCCCCCTCTGGTGCCCCTTACCCCTCTCTGGTGCCCCTTACCCCCTCTCTGGTGCCCCTTACCCCCCTCTGGTGCCCCTTACCCCCTCTCTGGTGCCCCTTTCCCTCCCTCTGTTGCCCCTTTCCCTCCTGTTCTTTCTTTTCTCCCCCTCTGTGCTTCGCTTCCTCCCCCTGCTGGTCCCCATCCCTCCCTGTCTGCCCCTTCTCCTTTATCCCATCCCCCCTCTGTCTTGTCGGGGCCCCCTCCCCCCCTGTTGGTCACTTACCTCGGCCATCTCCTCTGGGGCGTGGGCTCTCCTCTTCTCCACTGCTCTTTTCTCAGGACTCTGCTGCAGCTCCTGGACCCGTCCAGCAGGTGGCGCCTGGATCCCAGCTGATGTCTTCTGTGGTTGCTGTTACTGATGTTTCTTTGCCTCAGCCTTCTGTGAGCGCAGTGCCGGGCTTGGATCGCCAGGCTGCGAACGGTGAGTACTTTTCCCCCTTCTTTGTTAGCGCTTTGCGTGCATACGTTGTTCCTTCCTTTATTCCGTCTAGTCCTCTTGCACACACACACAAAAAAAAAATACACTGTAAATTGCCAAATGGAATAAATTACAAAAAAAAAAAAAAAGTGCATACTATGACATGTACAAGAAGATTGAACGTTAACATAAAAAAAAATGAAAAAGCAAAAAAAAGAGAAAAAGAAAAACAACATAAAAAATAAATAAATAAATAAAAAAAAAAAAAAAAAAAAAAAAAAACGACGAAAATGGAAGAAAACAACTGAAATGGATTACGAGTACTTAAGTGCATGGACGCCGCTTCCCTCTCCCCTTTAATTTTCAGTATGCATCGTATGTTTAAGTGCGCTTTCCTGCAGCGTCCCGGGTTCGCGTGACTCTGGGTGTTGCTGAGCTTATATGGCCCGCTTGGCTTGCGCGCAACGCTAGGGAGCAGATGGGGGGAGGGGCTTTTATCGCAGGGACGTTCCCTCCTGCCATGGGGGGTCCCTTGAGTAAGATGGACATTAAGGGCTCCGGGAGGGTCGTGGGGAGCATGCTCTAGTCGGTTACGCCCCATGGCACATGTTTGAATGCACCCTGTTTCTGGATATCATGGTCGGGGAGAAGGGCTCCCCGGGGATGCGCTGCGTGGTTCTGCGGTCAGGACACTTTCGGTACGCGTATCGTCCCTGGGAGGAGCTGGGTTGGTGGGGATACGTTTTGCACTTTAGTTGGCGGGCAACCCTTCTTGGCCTGGTGGGCTCCGGCCTCTGGTTTACTTAGGTCTCGCCTGGTGCCTCAGCACGGTGCGTTTTTTCGTCCTCTCTGCGATCTGTCGGGATGGGGACGTGGGTGCTCTCGGTGCTGGACCCTCAGTCCATGTGAGAGCTCCTTCGGGTGGTGTGGGTTCTGTTTCCCAAGAATGCTCGATTAGCTTACTTCCCAATCGTTACAGGTGCCCCTGGAGTTCGCTACGGAAACCGCCAGGCTGGGCGTGCCTGCGCCGATGGTTCAGAGGGCTCGGGTGTTGGGTCCTTGTGTCACCTTGTTGGTCTCTGATTCATTTTATCGCCGCGTTTATGGTCCCCTCCCCCCCCCCCCCCTGGACCGGGGAGGGCGGGGTTTTTTCATGGGTAATTTGGAAAAGGAGGCAGGGGCGAGTGGTTGGATCTTCCGCCTTCTGGGGCGGAGGTTCGGTGGTCTGGCTCCGGTTACGTGAAGGGGGTGTGGCTCCTCCTCGTACGGGGTCAGCTGCCCCGCCTCATGGGGTACCAGGGGTTTTGTCATCCCTGGGTGGAATGACTTGGGTCGGTGGTGTTTTAGGACTTGGGTGCTCTTCGACCTGGACATGTTTCGCATTATGTTTCTTCCCCGAGGTTCTCAAGGGCTGGGCTGCGCGTATCGCCCATTCCTGTTGGCAGTACACTCCGCAATGTGAGTGCCCTGGTGCGCTGCCGTCGGTCATCGGACTAGATGGGTTTCTAGGTTTGTCGTGGCCATAACAAAATGACTAAACACATAACTGACGAAATGAATATATAAAAACATAAACACTTCCAGTTCACCTTTTGGGTTTGGCTACATGTGGTTTAGTTATCTCAAGGGAAGGGTGCGCTTGCTGGAGGTCGGACTTGACCTCTGTTACTCTAGCGCTGCGAGAAGTGGTGGAACAGGCCATGGCTGGTTGTGGTGGGGTCCCCCGCTGATTTTAGGCGTAAAACAGCGGGGTTGTGGCGGGGGTATGTCCTTGCCAATTGAGTTTGAGGTTACGTTTAAGTATATGGAATGAGATGAACAAGTTTTTAAGGTCTCAAACCTCCCCTGCTCCAAAGGTTAAACTTTAGGTTGCCTGAGGTCTCGTGCCCATCGAGCGTGGATAAGGTCGGCTGATGGCAGGCATTGGAAGGATTTTTTATGACGAGGGGGGAGGTGAGAGGGAGTGGTGATTAGGAACCACTCCATGTTTTTATTGGCAAGGACGGTTGGGTCACTGTATAACACTATGGGTGGAGTTATATATATATATATATGTTAATTTATGCTTATTTATGTCTAATGTTTTGGTTACAGAAAAGAAGAGATTTAATAAAGAAAGTTATGGATGTGTTATGCAGTAATTTATTTGTAATAATAAATGCTGTGGCCTGTTTCATCCATACTAAGTGGTCTGTCGTTACTGGGGGGTTAATGGGGTTAGATTTGTTCTAGGCTGCATCGCGATTCCCCACTACGTACATACAAGGCCCTGGGGAGATAGCGCAGCTAAGCGGACAAGGGCACATGTAGGAGTGTGGGGATAGATGCATGGGATTGGTTGGAATGAGTCTGGGGGTGTGATTATGTTCTGTGTAAGACAGTGTGGGGGAGGTCTTACCTCAGTGCCACTTGGGATTCGGGCCAGCAAACAGCTTCCCTCCCGCCCACCCTATAGTATATTTTGTCGCAGCTAGCCGGGGGTATGTCCTTGCCAATTGAGTTTGAGGTTACGTTTAAGTATATGGAATGAGATGAACAAGTTTTTAAGGTCTCAAACCTCCCCTGCTCCAAAGGTTAAACTTTAGGTTGCCTGAGGTCTCGTGCCCATCGAGCGTGGATAAGGTCGGCTGATGGCAGGCATTGGAAGGATTTTTTATGACGAGGGGGAGGTGAGAGGGAGTGGTGATTAGGAACCACTCCATGTTTTTATTGGCAAGGACGGTTGGGTCACTGTATAACACTATGGGTGGAGTTATATATGTATATATGTTAATTTATGCTTATTTATGTCTAATGTTTTGGTTACAGAAAAGAAGAGATTTAATAAATAAAGTTATGGATGTGTTATGCAGTAATTTATTTGTAATAATAAATGCTGTGGCCTGTTTCATCCATACTAAGTGGTCTGTCGTTACTGGGGGGTTAATGGGGTTAGATTTGTTCTAGGCTGCATCGCGATTCCCCACTACGTACATACATGAGTTCATGATCCGATTTATTTTTTATTGTTCTCTCAGTTTTTCTATATTCCTGTCATTACAAATGAGCAAAATAATTATATGTTCATCAGTTTTTTTCATTTGCCGTGGGATATACTATAAAGAAGGACACAGAAATCAAGACGCATTTACTTTCTAAATATAATTATTCTTAGTATTGTCACAATACAATATTTATTAATATTATTAATAATTAATATTAGCTATGTGAATGTACTGACATTCTATACTTGAAGATCTAGATGCACAGCACCCTGGAGCATCCTTACTGGTAAAAAATCAAGATGCAAAAATGCAAAATGAGCATCCATTCAGTAATTAATAAGATGCAAGTTGGGAATATGAATAACACAAGACAGGTAATATAAGGAAAACATTATAGCTGGGTCCTCTTATGATGCCTGAAGTAATGTATAATTATTTTATGATAAGCCAGCTTCAAAATCTTAAAAATAATAACATTATTTGTATTACCGATTTTTTTTTGTTTAGAATATAAAAAATAATTTTTGCTGCAATTTATTCAAAACAGTAAACTTGGTCATCTAAGAATAAGACGCTCAAGTTATACATTTACATTAATCAGATTAATTTACTTGTGTCGGAACAAAAAATATTTTTCCTAACTGATGTAACTGGTAGTTTCTCCGGAATGGCAATGTTTTACATTGTAGCACTAAGTACAATAGGGACACTGCACCCAGACCACTTTAATGAGTTGAAGCAGCTGATGCAGCTTTATTTGAAGTAAGCAAGACATGCAACTTTGTAGAGGAATACAATATAGATGTAGTTTGATGAGAGAGTTCCTGTAGCTTTAAGGAACACAATATGGAGATAGTTTGATGAGAGAGTTCCTGTAGCTTTAAGGAACTCGAGTATAAATTTAGTGACTTATTTTTATATGGAAAGTTCATAAGACGAATCCATGTGAATAAGTTCATGTAGTAAATACAATTATAACTTTCAATTAATCTCAGTAGGAAGACACGCAGTGAAAACTGACGTGCCAATGAAAAGGTAATCGTCCAACAATATAACTTGCATTTATGTTGATGAGCTTTATGAAGCAGAGAGTGTCCAAAGGTAATCTGAGTAAATTGGAAGGAGAATGGAGATCAGTTACAACAATTCAGGTTTGGTACACGTAATTTGTAGATAGAGAGAGCTTGTTTGTAGCCAGTCTGATTGATCAGGAAGCTTCACAATAATCAAGCACTTTGAATCTGGCGCGGTTCCTCTAAGTAGCGTGAGGAAGCCGCGTCAGAGGAGGCGTGTCAATAGTTTGTGAACCCGGGAAGAGTCGGATCGTGGCGAAGCCGCTAGTTAAGTTCTGACACACAGGCGGGTTGATCGGCAACAGGCGGTGTCAGCCACAGAATCATAGACGGTCTCATACAGACTCAGAAGGTCTTATAAAGGCATACATTGCTACCAAGGAATAAACCTAATGTACCCATAGGTATAACACTCTAAACTAATGAAAAAAAGAATAGAAAAAAAATACAAATAATGGGATAAAATGCGCTGGTTGTGCCTTTGGCTGTTTCTTGTCCCTCAGCAGCTTTCGTAGGAGAGTCCCTGAGATGCGGCGGCATGTCCCGCCCATGGATAGTGCATGACTAAATTACTAATTGCTTCCTTCCTTATATGGTAAGATATTTACTGGGGTATTCATCAGAATGAATAGCTTGATTATTAGGATCTCTTCACCTGAGCCAATTAGGTATATTTCTTATATATTTTTCTAGTTTATTGGAGTTTTGTTTCTCATACGCAGGATGTCGGTGTGTTTGATTAAGAGTATTGTCTTACTCGATTGTTATTATAATTGATTACTAATTTTTTAATATGCTCTTTGTTTAATTGGTGTGTAATTAATTAGTCATTATTAGAAACTTATGTACACTTGGGTGTTAGCCGCAAAAAAGGCCTCTGTGTGGGTAGAAACATTGCATTTATGTTGGAAAAGAAATGCCTCTGTTTTGTTAGTCTGCTAAAAGGGGTAGGGTTTTTTGTTTGCTTTTTGATTGATGCATGTCTTAAAGGAAAAGTGTATTCTGGATGTTAAATACCATTGGTTTTGTGAATAAATATCCTGAAAAACATTGGAGTAGCTATTCCTGCAGTGGCCTTATCACACCACCGAAATGCAATTATGTTACCATGTGTAATTCTAGAACATCTGGAGAACTATGGGTTCTCTGGACTGGATCTCGTTTTAAAAGGTGGGCTGTTAGTAGAATCCCAGATTCACATCTGTGAAATCAAGCAAGGTTGTTTGTCTTTCAAAGTAATTTTGCAAGTGTTGCCTGGTCCTGGTCAAGTCTTCACTGCAAGAAGTGCCACCATGGTATGATTTACTTTTGTGTACTATAGTTGTCATATTTTATACTACATTGTAAAGTATGTAAGTAGTGCCTTACATGTCAAGATTGTTTTGGTTTGCTTGACATGCTTTTAAAATAACATTTTAGATGTTGGAGTTTGTTAAAAACAAATATGCCTAAGACCAAGTACATTAGTGTAGAAAGTTATTATTAGCAGTGTACACTGAATGTTTTGTTGGGACATTCCTTCCTGACTGCTTTTTCTTCCATTTTCCATCCAGAATTAAAAATGCAATAAGTGTTTGTGAAATAAAATATACTGCAATGTTTTAGGGTCTACACCTGCACACAAAATTTATCTAGACACTTGATCAAGACATGCAGACAAGAACTTTGGAAGGGACTATATATGTGGTAAATTTATCTTGAACAGTGAACTCTTATACAGCAAAAATTGCCAAAATAGTTTAGGGAGTTTAAGGGTTGCTGAACAAGCAAACCAATAAATAAATATAAATATGCATTCCTAAACAAACCAATAATTATATTAAACAGCGTGGATTTTCAGAATCATCTAGAGCGGCATCGTTCCCCCTCACCACAGGGCTACCCCAAGACACATGCCTGGGATAACAAAGCTCCACTTACTGAAGTCGCCTCAAACATTCACTACTGAATATCTACAAAAATATGTCTCTTCCAAGCAATAACCCATTTTAAGTGCATCTCTCCACATGCTGTCCAACACCTGCCGAATAATTCCCTCTCCATCCCCACAACCTCCTAAAACCATTTACCCAAAACATCTCCATCTCCCCAGTTTCTTACCCACTCCCAGTTTTACTCCTCACATTCAAATACATTTGTTTCCATCTGTGATAAACTTCCCTTTGCCACTGGCTTTTGGAGGAGCCTGATTGCCAGCCTCCTACCCTATGACTATGGCCCCTGTAACTTTCTGAGGTTTAAGGCACTTGGGACAGAACTGTCCCTGGATTGCATCTTTTGCCTTACTCGTTTGGATTTGAACATTTCCCTGTGGATTCATATATTGGTTTGTGCAGTTCTAACTCTATTACAGCCAGGATAATGCTGTTCGTACCGACGAACAAACTGCCGAATGGCCGACCACCCTGTCTGTGGAGTGTGCAGCTTGTTAGCCACCCAGAAGCTGCGGTTAACCGCAGCTTAATTGACGAATGCCTGGGTGGCCGGCGTTCATATGAACGAACACGTGGCGGCTGCCTTTTTGTTTAGCCAAACGCACTCAGAGGTGTTTGGTCGTCGAACTCCTGGAACTGTTTTCGGCTACCAGTTTCATAAACACCGCTGAGACTTCTACCTTCCGTGTGTTCGGCTAAATTCATACGAACGGAGCGCTAATTTCAGGGAATAAACTGTTGAATGTGCTGATTACAATGAAGCTATGCACGAATGGATCCATTCGTGCAAATTGTACTGTATTTGAAGGTGAAGAAAGACCGACCGCACAGCCTAAATCTATGGAACTCTTTTGGGCAGGAAAGCCATGCTTGTGGTCGGTCAAATATGACTTCCAGCTATCTTCCGAACCACTGGACCAATTGTATGATTTTTGAATATGTTTGTTCACTGATTATGCTGGTTCAGAAAATATAACTTTTATGGAAATTGCATGTATAGTAATTACAAATATATTTTGACAAAGGATCATATTGTGCTAAGCATTATACAATCACCAATCAACTTTACTGATGGAAATTTTATTAGTAGAATGCTATTTACATTTAACGGTTCCAGAAACACCCTCGACCAACCCTGTTATTTTATCACGTTATTATAGGTTTACTATAGTTGGCCAATTCTTTTAAGAATCATTTTGATTAAACATACCCTAAAGACTGAGTGAGGCAATATCAGTTTAAAAGTATAACATAGCTATATTAATTTATCAAATGCACTCTGTCACAAGATAACTTTGTCTGATCTTTGTCTGTGGTCTTCTATATGATTAGCCCACTAACATAGATCTTGCTAAATTGTTCAATTTGGTGAGATTAAATGTCTGACATTTATGTTTGAAATTGTTTCAAAACTAGGTCATGCAGCATATTTCTTCAGATTTGTATTATTTAATGTCTCCAATTTATGTAATTTAACAAAATGTACAATTGTATCTTTGATGCTCATATTTCAGCATATGCACTTGTCAAAATGCATCAGTTTAATGTTAACATGACATGAATGTTCTAAATTGGTTAATTTGATTTCACAAAATATTTTATTAAAGGGAACTTAACATAACTTGTAGTGTTACAAAAATATTAAAAATGGTTTAAAGTGTTTAATGTTTAAAGGGACACTATAGTCACCAGAACAACTATATCTTAATGTAGTTGTTCTGGTGAGTATAGTCAGACCTTGCAGGCTTTTTTCAGAGTAAAGGGAGCGTTTACATTACAGTCTAGGCACACCTCTAGTGGCCACTCCTCAGATGGCCACTAGGGGTGCTTCCTGGGACACAGTGCAGCACTGACGTTCAGCGTCTCCATGCTCTTCATGGAGTCACTAAACTTTCCTCATATAGATGCCTTAATTTAATAATAGAATAATGAGGAGATGCTGATTGGCTAGGGTGGCATTTGGCTCTGCCCCCCTTGCCCACCTTCTTTGCTGAGATCATCAGAATTGACAATCTAAGCCAATCCAATGTGTTCAGGACCAGTGCGGAAATAAGGTAAGTTATCACTATATTTAAGGGGGCAATAGGGTGCTAAATAGCTAGTTTAACACTATAGGTTAAGGGATAAAAGTTCGTGTTCCTGGCAGTATAGTGTTCCTTTAAGAAATAGTTAGTCTGGTGAGAGAGCTTAGTTTATAAATCCCCTGGCTACAGAGCCTGTTAAAAAAAAAAAAGAACACAAAATCACAGGTCCAATCCCGCCTGGATCAACTAAGCCCTTCATCCTTTCCAAGGTCAAATGAGTACCATCAATAGGGCAATAATAATATCTATGATGGTACTCATTTATATCAGTTATTGAGTTCTGATTCGGTTAATTCTGAGAGTGTGTGCTGAAAAGTGCTATGAGTCTCACTGGGAGAAAGACTATATATAGATACTAGTTATTATTGATAGTAACCTAATGGGACTCAAACCCCAAATATTGCATGTTTGCTTGAATGACCTAGGACTTACCACATATTATCGACATCTAAGCTGTATGTCTCCAGCTGCAACCCAACATAATCTTTTATGTAGGCACAAAGCTTTCTGTTGCTTAGCTCCCCAATCTAAACCATGGGTTTGTAAAGATAATGTAAATTATTTGTCTATAAATGTCTCCCTATCCTCTGAATTATTTTCATCAATTTTAGTTCTCTCTTTATCTTCCACTTGCAGGACAGCCCCCCATTTTCAGTCCCCATTTATCTCACTCTCTCTCTCTCTCTCTGATGGTTTTAGGTCAATATTTGTGTTCTACTTTCTTAGTGTAAGTCTGTTTGTCCTAACTAACACCCCTTTACTACCCTCCATATTGGGTAGTAAATATAACAAATATGAATGCTAACTTTGGCCACTGTTTGTGACGAAATGACTACTAAAAAAAGACTGGATATACCCCATTTGTAATACCTTGGGTTGTCTACTTTTGCAAATGGTAAGCCATCATGGGGGTAATTTTAATTCCTGGGCTACCATACGCTCTCAAAGGCAACATGACCAGTCTGACAAATTTCAATGTGTATAAACTGAAAAATGTGATGTGCTATATTTGACCCTGTAACTTTCCTAAACACCATAAAACCTGTACATTGGGGGTAATGTTTTACTAGTGAGACATCACTGAATACAAATATCTGTACATTTTTGCAGTAACAGCTAACAGTATTGTGACATTCACAGTTAAAATGCCATGCAGAACTAAAAAAAATAAAATTTCTTAATTTCTCATTTATTTTTATATTTTATTCATATTATTTATTTTTAATATACAAATATTTGATGTGACATGAAAGCCCTGTTTCTCCTGAACAAAATTATATATGATAAGTGAGGGTGTACATAATATGAAATATGTGAATTATGCCTGATCAGACGTGCACAAATTCAAGGTTCTGATTACGTTTTGTTTTGATCACAAGTTGTACAACTGCCTCAGTACTTAAGGGGATAAAGGGGTTACAATTGTAGTATAAGGGCTGTTTAGGATTTTTGAGTTAGGGTTAGATTTGGGTTTAATTTAGTAGCCAGGTACAGAGAGTGCATGGGATTATTATGTTTAGGATTTGAGTTGAGTTTGTTGTGGGGTATTTAGTGTTTAAAGGGAATTATACCTAGGATTATGTTAATTTTATTCAGGTTTTAGCTGTGAGTGGCTGAATTCAGGGCTAAGGAATAAGATGTTTATGGTACACGGAGTTTAAATGGTTATTTGTAAACACATCCTTCATGTTGGATTCTAACAAAAGGGTGGAGAACAGATGGGCAAAGCTCAAGAATTCTTAATATAAGAAATATGCAGATTGAATTAAATTTTATCAGAAATGGGAAGAGTTTACTAGAAAATTGGCAGATCTTTTAAGAAAGTGGTCAGATCACTGAGCACTACCCTCTTAGCCTCATGAGGTATCCTAAAAAAAAAAAATATCCAATCTTGTTGGAGATCTGTTATGGTCTCTCAATATATCGAAATCTAGATTTCCTAACTGCTTTGAATGTTCATAGCACTATTTCACAGCACTGTATGAAGAGCTAAAAAACACAGCTTCACGCTTCCATGGTGGTATTCTCTGTGGACATTTTTGCAATGCAAAAAAAAAGTGCCCTATTCCTTAAGAGAATCAGTGAAACTGGCATATTTTAACTATTGTCCTCTGTAAAAGCGCATTCCTTACGTAAGAATCTCTGTACCTGAATCAATACCTCTAAATACAATGGTTACAGACTTGTGTCCTCTCACATTAATACTGGAGGCAGGGGAAATGTGAAGATTACTAAAAATAAGATGCACACTATTTCAAAATAAATACAAGCGTAAACCAATGATATTTTAAGTATATATGTATTAGACATTGGAATACTGTTGAGCTCAGCAACCCCACTGCATGCCTGAGCTGCCTCTGCAAGCTTCCTTCCTCAGGCATTCAGTGTAACTACACAACTTGAGATTTACATCAAAGATGACAAATCATACATTTGAAACATAGCATGCCTTTGCTATTTGGCCCCTCTGAGTCTTAGAGCATGTCAGTACTGGAAGCCTGGGAGTCATTTCTTATGTAGAACAGTATCTTTCAGCATGATGTAACCAAGCGTTGGTGATGTCACCAAGGTGGGGTCCATCACAAAATTAGCAGACGTTACACCCTTTTTTTTATATCCATAGCATAATCCACAAGGGAATGCCTCAAGGTGCAGAGGTCAGGGCCCAATTTATATATCAGCTGTTAATATGTATAAGATTTCTATTACCTTATATACATTTTAATATATCTTTATTATAACCAACATTAGGGACTTGCCAATGTTTTGAGTCTATCACATCTTTATTACGCCTGATCAAACAAGTTAACATTTAAACAACACAAAGATATGTGGCGAACAGAACCTCGCCACAGGCTTTTGGAGGGGCCTGCTTGCCAGTCTCCTGCCAAAAGACTATGGGCAAGGTCAGCGACGGTAAAGACCCATATTTTATTCCCCCTGGTTCGGCACTTTCCATAGAACCATGCAGTTTGCATGGACCAAAACCGTGAATAGACTTCAGGGGGACTTAGCCGCGAATGCCCTGGAACTATTTTTGTCATGAAAACTTTGCGGTTCCCTGTCAGTCCCCCAGCAGCACTTAGCCGTGATTCTATGGAACTGTTTTCAGCAGGAAGACTTTGCGGTTCACGGTCGATCCCCAGCGGCACTTAGCCGTGATTCTATGGAACTGTTTTGGGCATGGGACTATTCGCGCGGTCTGCCAAAACTATGACTACCAGGAAATTCCTGAACCCCTGAACCAATCTGGGTGATTTTTGGATATGTTGTTCACCCAGATCGTGGCTATCAGGGGATGTTTGAGGGAGTTTTGTATTATTTAAAGGTATTTTGTTTTGTTTTTTATAAAAATGTGTGTTTTTGTGTCTGGAGTTAATTGAGTTAATACAGTACTTGACTCAATTATCTCCCAGGTACAGAGGAGGGATTGGCATAGTTTGTATAGGAGTGCCCTGGATCTGAGAGCCAATATGATTGTGTATTTGTTTCTACTGTGCTTTACTCTCAGGACCAGGAGGGAGTGCCCCTTGCATGGGGACTGTCAAAAAAGGCCAAGTGTGGTCCCATTAAAGTCAGTTCACTTCACCCTCAACAAGCAGCCTTGTCTCGTGATTGTAGGGTACAGCTATACCAGCTATACCTGCTTTGGATTACTATACTGGCTATAATCACTAGCTCTTGTAAGAGCTAAACAGCTATACCTGCTATACTCTCTGGAGGAGGAGAGGTCCACCCACTGGAAGCTGGATCCTTGTCTTAGGTCCAGAGTGGGTGGAGGACAGCGAGACCTCAGCCAAGCTGCAGTGGCTAAGGGGCTACGGTGCTTATGGTACTACAGATTACTAGGAAGCAGTGATTGGCAGAGGCGCCAGGCAGTCCGCCACAATGTTCTTTCCAGTCATTTTTTATACATGGTATTCTTTAGTAGGATTATATTTACACAAAATCACTGAAAGAAGTCTAATTTTCCATTATAATACTAATATAAAGTAGATAGGAGCTTATCCAGAAGTCCCAATAGTGCTAGGGGCTATTGGATTCGTTTTGAAAATGCCCACTGTTACTCTCCTAGAAGTTGGGGAATAACCCACAAAATACAGTATAACAGAAAAGGGTGGAATATAAGTCCTAGTTGGGAGAGTAACACAAAATATAGAGAAGGGAAACCCTACCTTTAATAAAAGTTGTAAAAAAGGAAAGGGAGAGACAGAAAAGTATATGTAATATATGTATATATACACACATACGCATACACATATATCTATTAAAATACTGCTGGGTTAGGTAAGATGAGCGGAGCTACTAAGAAGGTCTAAACCTAAACTGAGCACTGTCCCAGCCAGTATACAGAAGTCAGGTATATAAAGAGGTAAAGGATACTGGGGTGAAAATGAAAGAACCAAACCCCAAACCACCCACAACAACCCCAAACCAGAAACTCAGATAAGGTCTGTCCCTATATCTCTATATTTTGTGTTACTCTCCCAACTAGGACTTATAGTCCACCCTTTTCTGTTATAATTTTCCATTATACATATATATATTTTTAATTATGTTACATATTCCTATCCATACTGTATTTAATAATTTACCCTTAATTTAAAGTTGCAAGGTAGGCACTTGTTTGTCAAAAATGTAACCTGGTTGCCCTACCAATGGATGTTGAGAGATGGATGCGGACACAATGCAGCCTCATCTAGTAACACTTATCTTGTAGGTTTACTGATAATCATTGTGATGAAAGTTTCCGTTCTCTTTGTATAAATGCCCCTTGATGCTGGCAGCTGCCTCTTCAAGCTTAATTACAATAGTCCTCTTTGAATAACACAGGTAGAGGATGTTGGGATGCAAAGTAATATACTGGTACCTACTACCTGTTACTGTGCAGCCCAAGGACCGAGCAGTCTGTATGCACTGGTGCACACCCTATCTATCTATCTATCTATCTATCTATTTATCTATCATGGCTCCCGGCTCTTCTGCTGGCGTGGCTGCACATAAACTAAGCAGCGACGCCGACAGAGATATGTCATACTTACCTTGGTCGCGGCAGGCATCTCCATCCATTCCACTCCCCAGTGGGTGCAACGTTCTTAGGAATGCCGACCGCTGCGGTTCTGGTTTTTATAGTAAACTTACCTTTGCCCTCATCAAAGATGGCGCGTCTATGATGTGACGTCGCACACACGTTTTGGGGTCAGAGACAGCCATTTAAAGCCTAAAGAGGGTTATTTAAACCCAAATTACCTTTTTGTCAGTGCCCTGTTGTTGTTTCCACTAGCTGGTTATCCGAGAGTGTGTTCCTGATCGTGTTTTCTCTGGTATTTGACTTTGGCTTTGTTTCAACTTCCCTGATTTCTGGTATCCTTGACTTCTGGCTTTCCTCATCGTTGTGCCTCATTCGGTGTCCCTTACCGCAGCAAGTATTTTTTTGACTATTCTCTTGTATGTTAAGTCTGGCCATCCTAAGGTCTGTTTAGACGTTATTCTCAGTCCTAGGTGTAATACTCTATCTATCTATCTGTGACAAACTCCCCTTCCCATGTGAACTTGCCACAAGCTCCTGGAGGAGCTTGCTTGCCAGCCTCCTGCCCACAGACTATGGGTCCTGCAGGGAAACCTGTAAAAGTCTAGTTAACTGGCTTGGTTCCCAATTCTCTATTATGTTGGGGAACCAAACAGGTGCACAAACCATGGACCACCGGGAGCTTGTTAAGCCTAATTGACAGTTTGTAACATGTTCCACCGCAGTGTTCTAATTGTTCATCTGGGTGGATGCTGTTCGCATGAACAACCACTAGGTAGCGGCAATCTTGTTCGCATAAATGCAGGCAGTGGTGTTTGGTCATCGAGTTCAAACTCCCAAACACCGCTGGACTTCTATCATCGCCTGCGTTGGGTTCTATACGACTTAGAATGGCACTGTTTGGTGGAAACGTTCCCACCAACAAGGTGAACAAGCTCCAAAGTAGAACTATGGATTCTGTTTGGTAGTTTGTTCATTTTTTAAACTACCGAACTTGACTGACCATTAGCACTGATTTCATGGAGCTGTTTTGGGCATAGAACCATGTGAGGGGTAGTTTAAAATTATGACTTCCAGGGAAATTCCGAACCCCTGAACAGATCTGGGTGATTTTTGGATATGTTGGTCACCCAGATTGGGGCTATCAGGGGATGTAACCGTTGTGGGGTTTTTATGTGTTATGTAATATTGTGTGTTTTTATGTGCCTAGAGATAATTGTTCTCTCAGGCACAGAGGAGGAGTTCGTCTCCCAGACGGAGTGGTTCCAGGACCCCAGTCAAGTCTCTGTGACTGGGGCCAGGAGTGCTGAGGTTTGTCCCCTGTTCCAGCTAGGAAGAGGTCCTTGGTGGAGGTACCCAGCCAGGGGTACAGGGAGCTCCGTTACACTATCTATCTATCTATATATCTATGATGTGTATGTCATCTATGATGTATTGTCATCTATCTACCAGTCTGTCTTCCTGTCTGTCATCTATCCATTTAAACATAATACACAACATTTTCTATTTCAATCAAAAAAGGAGAATATACTTGGTTTAATCAGAAAAGGAGAACAAAAGGTTACAAACACACAAATGTCCATATAAGTTACACTTGGGTCTAATTATCAGAATGTGAAACATATATCTGGAACACTTTCAAACCCTACAGCGTTGCAGGATCAATCTATTGCATGACATAAGGAAGAAAACAGAATCCCCACAGTGTGTTTAATGGGTTAGTTGAGGGAGCTTGTGATTTTGTTTCTATGCATGGATTATTACCTCTTATTGATTATAGAGTTAAGTCATTATGACATCATCATCAATAAAGGTTAATTTGAAATTTTTATATTAAACAAGAATACAGGGGAATAATACATTTCAGGCAACAAAAATAGACGTGTAACATGAGAATCAGCAATTTTAAGCTTATATGATGACTTTTTCGAGGTATGCTTGCAGCATGGTGTACATATTTTTATATCTTATTCTCCCTTTTGTTTCAGGCTCTCTTTTTAATTATGCTGGTCCCTTTTTATTGCTGTTGCCTTTTTTTAAGCTTTGTGTATATTCATTTTGTATGACAGCTAGTAAAAATAGTTGTAACTAAATATGCTTGTTTCAAGCTCACAAAAACCTACAACTGCTGATCATATTGTATGGCATTCGCTGGTGAGAACAGTTAGATGTACCTCCCTACCAGGGCCGGCGTGTCCTATAGGCCAAGTAGGCGGCCACCGAGGCCACTGCTTAAAGGGGGGTACTGCTCTGCTCCTTTGACCGTCCCTCTATGTTTTAGTAATTCTACAAATCGTGCCGCCAGCCATGTTACCGGGCACTAGGGACACTTACATGTCTGCTGACTAGCGCCCGGTGTAACACTGGTCCGGTGTAACACTTCAGCCTGCTCAGCCAGGCCCTCCAGTAGCACTCTCATTGTCCCAAGGGTGCTTCAATTTCTCTCTCCCGCCCCTTGCTCTGTACGTGGGGACAAGTGGGCAGGAGCACAGCAGGGACGGGCTGACATGCAGTGAAGGTGACCAGGTGCAGGGATGCAGCCAGGAACATGTGACAAGAAGTCAAATATTAAGAAAGATAAGTGGGTCAATGGGGAATGTGTATTTGTGAAGAATTTGTGTATGTCAGTTTGTATGGGTCAGTGTTTGTCTGTATGGGTCAGTGTGTGTCTGTATTGGTCAGCATAGGCGTGCACACCCTAATCCCCACGGCACGTGCTATCTGCCTCCCTCCGTGGGCCGGTGAGGGAGATCAAAGATCTCCCTCACAGACCCACAGCAGCATGGAGGGAGGCAGGAGAGGACCCAGGGAGCTCTAGCCAGCAGCTCCGCCGGGTTCCTCTCGCGAGATCTGAGCGTTGCCGCTATGTAGATCAGGCCCTTACACACTGTAGTAGTTATAGTGCTTGAAATGTCCTTTTGAAAAAGTTAAATTCTTTGACCCTGTGAGCTTGTTATGCCTGATCTAAACAGTACAATTTATGGTGTTTTATTTTGTCCTATTTCCCCAGCAAACATAGTATTCCTATTTTTACATACATCTTCCTTACGCACACACACAGCACCCTCACACACGCAGCACACACTAAGAGCACCTTTACACACACAGCACCCTCCCACACACACACACACACACACACACACACAAACACACTAACAGCACCCTTACACACAAAGCACCCTTACATATACACCCACACACAAACAGCACCCTTACACACACATACATCACCCTTACACACACAGACATCACCCTTACACACACAGCGCCTGCACACACAGCGCCTGCACACACATACAGCGCCTACACACAGCACCCTCACACACAGCGCCTTCACACCCACACACACACACACACACAGCACCCTCACGCACACACACACTCAGCAGTGTGTGTGTGTGTGTGTGTGTGTGTGTATATGTGTATGTATGTATGTATGTATGTATATATATATATATATATATATATATATATATATATATATACGCGGCATGTGTGTTTGTGCTTTATGTTGGTCAGTGTGTGTCTGTATGGGTCAGTGTTTGTCTGTATGGGTCAGTGTTTGTCTGTATGGGTCAGTGTGTGTCTGTATGGGTCAGTGTTTGTCTGTATGGGTCAATGTTTGTCTGTATGGGTCAGTGTGTGTTTGTATGTGTCTGCATTGGTCAGTGTGTTTCTGCATGGGACAGTGTGTGTCGGCATAGGTCAGTGTGTGTCGGCATGGGTCAGCGTGTGTCTGCAGTATGGGTCAGTTTGTGTCAGTGTATGTGTCTGCATGGGCCAGTGTGTGTGTTTGCATGAGACAGTGTGTGTCTGCATGGGTCAGTGTGTGCGTGCGCATCAGTCTGCATTCATCAGTGTGTGTGCGTTAGTCTGCATGGGTCAGTGTGTGCGTCAATCTGTGTGTGTCAGTGAGTGTGCGTCAGTCTGCGTGGGTCAGTGTGTGTGCATTAGTCTGCATGGGTCAGTGCATCTGCGTCAGTCTGCTTGGGTCAGTGTATGTCAGTCTGCATCAATGGGTGGAGCAAATGGGGAGCAAAGATTTATTTGCCTAGGGCGGCAAAAATCCTTGCACCGGCCTTGCTCCCTACTCACAAAATGTATCTTTTTACAGCTTCCACACTGGGCATAAATACTAATTGCTCCTATCTGTCTTTACTGGCTTTAAAGAAAAATACAATGCAGTGTTTCACTTGGAAACAAGTTTGAAAGATATGTCTGACAGATAAACAGCTTTGTTTATTTTAGATATGAAGTGCAGTCAGCTACCTGATCCATATGATCATTATGGAGCTATAAACTTATTGCAACATGCAAGACCCAACAATAGAAATAGAGTTTGCCTTGTGTATGTGCTAAATAAACCTATAGACAGAAGGAGAGACAAATGGATACAAGATTAGATAGACATATGGACAGACAGACAAACAGAAAGATAGATAGGTAGACAGAAAGACAGATAGATAGATAGAAAGATAGATAGATAGAAACATAGTCTATGTTTATTTAAGAAGTACTTTAACCCCTTAAGGATACATGACATGTGTGACATGTCATAATTCCCTTTTATTCCAGAAGTTTGGTCCTTAAGGGGTTAAATCACTCTCTCTATACATTCTCAAGAACCCTTAGTGTTTTATTTATTTGAATGGCATCAATCAGGGAAGTGGCAGGCACTTTTTCCACGTGTCCTTTCCCTCTGAGTTAATGCCTCCTTCAAGTCCATCATCGACTAAATATGTTGTGCTGATTCAGACACCTACATTGGCATTTCACTGATCCAGGCATTCTGACAGATTTACATAGATCAAACAAGCTAGTAGGATGTGCCAAAATGTCTGAACCAGAGACGAGTGCGCTTGGCAAGGTGTGGGTGATTTGAGCTCAGAACAGGGGATAACCAAGGGAGGGGGTTGAAGGACTACATGTAGGAGATTTTCTGAGAAGAATTTTACTACTAAGAGGTGGGCACACAGAGACATGTTTAGTATATGCTGTTATACTATCCTTAAACTGAATGGGTTAATATTTCAAACAATTACATTTTAATCTTTCTAGAATTTATGTTTTAATGAAATACCTTTATCTTGCAATATGTATTGTATATATTGTCTATGCAAATAACTCACTGTGTTTATATTTTTGAAAATTTTCATGATCACCCTTACTTGTTTCCTCTAGGTCTTTAGCTAACATGCTAGCGCTACTTAAACTAATTTATTTTGTTTCTACTTCACAAAAGCAAATACATTTAATAGCATTTTTAAATAAAAAGTGGGCTTTTTTTTATTTAATAATAAAGTGTTTACCAGGAATTATATACTGATTTGTTTCTAGTTCTTTTTTAGTAATTTAATGACAGATATGAGGCATTTAAGGACAGATATGGCTGCAAACAAATTGGCTGCAAAATTGACAAATTAAACTAAAAAATTTTGAGTATTACCCACTGATATTTGGGTATTTTAATACAGTATAAGGCATGTCCTGGCTGTCCATTTCAAAATTCCTTTTTTAAAAACCTTTATTTTGAATTCTGACTTCGACATCCACTTTAGAAGTGACCACCGTACAGCATACATTCATGGAGAGACCCTAAAAGTTGTTTAATCTGTCAGTGACTGTGGCTTTTCTGAGATTCTGAGCCTTTGTGGTTAAGGCCATTTTTACACTTTGTAAATACTTATTGTACAGTTATTGCCCCCCCCCTTTTTTTTTTATTAAATTCACCCTTAGATATTACTATTGTTTAGTTTAGGTATCTATCAAATATTGAAAAAAGCCCAAGGATGGCAATCACCAAGGCAATTGTCATTACCCTAGGGCGTCAGTTTATTGTCATATTTATTCTATCTATCTGTCTATCTATCTATCTATCTATATGTTGTGCATGAGTCTGTGTATCAATGTGTGTGTCTGTTTATATGTATCCATATGTGCTTGATGAAGAGATAGAAATAGGTGAATAATACTGATGTCGCGAACATAAAATTTTCGGTTCGCGAACGGCGAACGCGAACTTCCGCAAATGTTCGCAAACGGGCGAACCGCCATAGACTTCAATGGGCAGGCAAATTTTAAAACCCACAAGGACTCTTTCTGGCCACAATAGTGATGGAAAAGTTGTTTCAAGGGGACTAACACCTGGACTGTGGCATGCCGGAGGGGGATCCATGGCAAAACTCCCATGGAAAATTACATAGTTGATGCAGAGTCTGGTTTTAATCCATAAAGGGCATAAATCACCTAACATTCCTAAATTGTTTGGAATACCGTGCTTTATCAGGTAGTATAAGGGTTACGCCCGCTTCACAGTGACAGACCAAACTCCCCGTTTAAAGCACCGCAAACAGTCCATAAACATATACATAGGCAAGAAAAGAATAATGACATTACAGAGCGTAAACCAGACCTTAGAATGGTCAGACTAATACGCTAGAGACAGAGAATGGTCAAAGGGAAAGCCGAGGTCAAGGAAGCCAGAAAATACACAATACCGTTTACACAAGTCAAGTCAGGGAAACCAGAATTCAGA
This sequence comes from Pelobates fuscus, assembly GCF_036172605.1. Taxonomy (NCBI): domain Eukaryota; kingdom Metazoa; phylum Chordata; class Amphibia; order Anura; family Pelobatidae; genus Pelobates; species Pelobates fuscus. Next base: position 186,440,372 of record NC_086319.1, read on the forward strand.
ATAACCAGGGAAAAGCCAAGATCAGGATACCAGGAAATAAGATTCACAATGATGCACTCTCAGGAAACCAGGAACAGGAAACCACGACAGGGCAAGGTACTGGGGTGAGCTAGGGATTTAAATATCACGCGGCGGACCGGCAGCCAAGACACCCTGTTACGTCCCCCTCATCAGGCCTTTTTTAGTCGAATGTATCGCCCACTGTCAGTCCCTTCGGGATCCATCCCTCATTCATCTTAAAAAAAGGTGAGGTAATCTAGACTTTTTTTACCTAGGCGACTTCTCTTCTCAGTGACAATACCTCCTGCTGCACTGAAGGTCGTTTCTGACAGGACACTTGAAGCGGGGCAGGCCAGACGTTCTATCGCAAATTGGGATAGCTCAGGCCACAGGTCAAGCCTGCACACCCAGTAGTCAAGGGGTTCATCGCTCCTCAGAGTGTCAATATCTGCAGTTAAGACGAGGTAGTCTGCTACCTGTCGGTCGAGTCGTTCTCTGAGGGTGGACCCCGAAGGGCTGTGGCGATGCGTAGGACTTAAAAAGGTCTGCATGTCCTCCATCATCAACCCGTCTGTAAAGCGTCCTGTTCTTGCTGGCGTGGTCATGGGAGGAGGAGGATTACTTTCACCTCTTCCCCTGTTAGATTCCCGTTGTGCTGTGACATCACCCTTATACGCTGTGTAAAGCATACTTTTTAATTGATTTTGGAACTGCTGCATCCTTTCCAACTTGCCGTAATTCGGTAACATTTCAGGCACTTTCTGCTTATACCGGGGGTCTAGTAGCGTGGACACCCAGTACAGGTCGTTCTCCTTCAGCCTTTTTATACAAGGGTACCTCAACAGGCACGACAGCATGAAAAGACCCCATTTGCACAAGGTTGGATGCCAAGCTACTCATGTCCTGTTCCTCGTCCTCAGTGATCTCTCTGAAGGTATGTTCTTCCCCCCAGCCGCATACGACACCACGGGTACCAGATAGGTGACAACAAGCACCCTGGGATGCCTGTTGTGGTTGGTCTTCCTCCTCCTCCTCAAAGCCACATTCCTCCTCTGACTCCTCTTCCTCACAATCCTCTTCCAGCGTTGCCGCAGGTCCTGCAAGCAATGTTGATAAGGCTGTTTCTGGTGGTGATGGTGACCACAACTCTTCCTCTTCACGCTCATCTATGGCCTGATCCAGCACTCTTCGCAGGGCATGCTCCAGGAAGAAAACAAATGGTATGATGTCGCTCATGGTGCCTTTGGTGCGACTGACTAGGTTTGTCACCTCCTCAAAAGGACGCATGAGCCAACAGGCATTGCGCATGAGCGTCCAGTAACGTGGCAAAAAAATTCCCAGCTCCGCAGAGGCTATCCTAGCACCCCGGTCATACGAATACTCGTTAACGGCTTTTTCTTGTTGGAGTAGGCGGTCAAACATTAGGAGTGTTGAATTCCAACGTGTCGGGCTGTCGCAAATCAAGCGCCTCACTGGCATGTTGTTTCGCCGCTGGATATCAGAAAAGTGCGCCATGGCCGTGTAGGAACGCCTGAAATAGCCACACACCTTCCTGGCCTGCTTTAGGACGTCCTGTAAGCCTGGGTACTTAAGCACAAAGCGTTGTACGATCAGATTACACACATGTGCCATGCACGGCACATGTGTCAACTTGCCCAAATTCAATGCCGCCAACAAATTTCTTCCGTTGTCGCAAACCACTTTGCCGATCTCCAGTTAGTGTGGAGTCAGCCACTGATCCACCTGTGCGTTCAGGGCGGACAGGAGTGCTGGTCCGGTGTGACTCTCTGCTTTCAGGCAAATCAACCCCAAGATGGCGTGACATCCGGGATGTGGAATAGTACCTGGGGAGCTGGGGGGGTGCCGTTGATGTGGAGCAAGGCGCAGCAGCAGAAGAGGACTCAAACGAGGAGGTTATGGAAGAGGATGGAGTAGGAGGAGTAGAGGAGGTGGCAGCAGGCCTGCCTGCAAGTCATGGTGGTGTCACCAACTCCTCTGCATTCCATGCTTGGCAGCCGTCACCAGGTTTACCCAATGCGCAGTGTAGGTGATATACCTGCCCTGACCATGCTTTGCAGACCAGGTATCAGTGGTCAGATGGACCCTTGCCCCAACACTGTGTGCCAGACATGCCATTACTTCCTTTTGCACAATGAAGTACAGTTTGGGGATTGCCTTTTGTGCAAAGAAATTTCGGCCGGGTACCTTCCACTGCGGTGTACCAATAGCTACAAATTTTTTGAACGCCTCAGACTCCACCAGCTTGTATGGTAAAAGCTGGCGGGCTAAGAGTTCAGTTAAGCCAGCTGCCAGACGCCGGGCAAGGGGGTGACTTTGTGACATTGGCTTCTTACGCTCAAACATGTCCTTGACAGACACCTGACTGTGGGCAGATGAGCAGGAACTGCTCAAGGCGAGAGACGGAGTGGCAGATGGTTGAGAGGGGGCAAGGAGGACAGCAGTGGTTGACGTGGCTGAAGATGCTGGACCAGGAGGAGGATGGCGGCTTTGAGTTTGTGTGCTGCTTGTACTCATGTGTTGATCCCATAGGTGTTTGTGATGTGCGATCATGTGCCTTCGCAAAGCAGTTGTACCTAGGTGGGTGTTGGACTTCCCACGACTCAGTTTCTTTTGGCACAGGTTGCAAATGGCATCGCTGTTGTCAGAGGTAGACACACAAAAAAAATGCCACATTGCTGAGCTCTGCAATGACGGCATTCTGGTGGTGGCAACAGCATGCGTTGATTGGCGTGCTGTCTGGCTGACCCCGGGTGCCGATGCATGCTGTCTGACTGTGCCACTAGCTCCTTGCGACAACCTCCCCCTGCTTCCAACTCGTCTCCTCCTCCTCCTCTCTGTCTCCCCATCTGAACTTTCCCCCTGTTCTTCTTAAGTTGTAGCAGGCACCCACGTGACATCCACGGACGCATCGCCATCATCAACGGCTTCACTTGTATCTGACAACTCAGCAAAGGAAGCAGCAGTGGGTACAACATCATCATCATCACACCGTACATCCATGTGTGTAATGCTTCCTGACTGAGAGATATCCCTGTTATCTACATCCTCTGGCAATAATGCTTGTGCATCACTCATTTCTACCAACGGATGTGTAAATAACTCCTCTGACATACCAAGTGAAGCGGCTGTGGTGCTAGTGTTGGTGGTGGCGTCAGGCGGGCGAGTGGTAACTTGAGAGGTGCCCGAAGCTAAGCTGGAGGAGGATGGTGCGTCAAGGTTCAGAGCGGAAGCTGTAGAAGATTGGGTGTCCTGTGTTAGCCAGTTAACTATGTCCTCAGAACTTTTCCAGTTCAGGGTACGTGGCCTCTGAACACTGGGCATTATTCTAGGGCCAAAGGGAATCACAGCACCACGACTATGACTGCCCCTGCGGGGTGGCCTGCCTCTGCCTGTCATTTTTTTTTCCATTAGTGGTACTATGCGTGCAAACTACTGTGACAACAGATATGAGTGGCACTGCGCACTGGCAGAAGTTGGCAGAGTAGAGGCTGTAGGCCTGACACACGCTTGCAGACAACTAACTGCTATTCAATCTATTACAGTCAAAATTTTTATTTTTTTTTATAATGTACACTACTGTTACACCAGATATGAGTTGCACTGGTGTGACACTGTGCCCTGGCAGGCCCTGAAACGCACACGTGTGAAAGAAACTGACTGCTATTATATTACAGTCAAAAAGTGTGTGTGTTTTTTTTTTAATGCAAGCTATTGTGACACCAGATATGAGTGAGTGGTGGCACTGGGCAGGCCCTGAAACGCACACTCATGAAGGAAACTGACTGCTATTATATTACAGTCAAAAACGTTTTTTTTGTTAAATGCAAGCTATTGTGACACCAGATATGAGTGGTGGCAGTGGGCAAGTGGGCACAGTATACGCTGTGAGCCTGACACACACGCTGGCAGACAACTAACTGCTATTCAATCTATTACAGTCAAAATTGTATTTTTTTTTTTTTTTTTAAATGTACACTACTGTTACACCAGATATGAGTTGCACTGGTGTGACACTGTGCCCTGGCAGGCCCTGAAACGCACACGTGTGAAGGAAACTGACTGCTATTATATTGCAATCAAAAAAGTTTTTTTTTTTTTTAATGCAAGCTATTGTGACACCAGTAAGTGAGTGGTGGTGTAAAATGGATGCTGTAAAATGCTGTAAAATGGATGCTGTCCAGGAGGTGGGAGGGTCTGGGAGGGAGGGTCTGCTGCTGATTGGCTGGAAGTGTCTGCTGACTGTGAGGTACGGGGTCAAAGTTTCCTCAATGATGACGAATAGGGGCGGACTGAACATCGCATATGTTCGCCATCCGAGGCGAACGCGAACAAGCGATGTTCGCCAGGAACTATTCGCCAGCGAACCGTTCGGGACATCACTAGTGATGAATAAATAGAAATAAAAAATAATAATAAATCCCATTTTAGCGGAGGTAGTGCTGATAGGAGATTGCAACTATTATGCTGAATCAGCTACAGAACTAGTAAATCTACTGCCTGCACTTTTACTTTCTTTCTATGCATCTTCCCTCAGTAATACAGACTTATGGTATTTTTGCATATGTTGCTTTGTACCGGCACTAGTGATACAACCTTTTACTAGCCACCTACTCATTTCTTTGATGCAAAATTTGTACTTTGCAAGTTGGTCTTTTTAGAGACACTCAACGTAATCCCAAACTGTGCATCATTGGCACGATATATTGCCTTGTAACCGAGGATTCAGGTTGGTTTGGTTGGCGGCAGTGGAAGCTTTTGCAACACTAGCCTATACTTTAGCACAACTAATGATAATGAAAATGTTGATGGTGCTGGTAGAGCTGATTTTTATTTTCAGAGAAAAGACAGTGTTTACATTGCTGCCTAGTAACACCTCTAGTGGCCTCAGACGACCACTAGAGGTGCTTCCTGGGTCAGTTTTACACAAAGTAGGAACATAGTGTTCCTTTAAATTTGTTTCAAGAGTCCCTTGCAGTAGCTATCTATCTAGCTAGATACATATTTAATGGCAAGCTAAGGCAAACAACAAAAGCCTCTTCCCTATTTTATCCACTCTTTTCTGGTTCTAGGGAGGGCACTCAGAACAAGTCTTGCACAAGCCAGAAGGAAAAAAGTACCTCACAATAGATTCATTTATTAGTCCTGATTGTGGATATGCCTCATATGTCTAAAATGTTGATCATTTTTTGTATACCATGGGCAGGGGCGGACTGAGAACCCTCAGGGCCCCCGGGCAAAATAAATCAAGGGCCCCCTTACAGGCCCCACCCATACTCCGCAGCAAGCGCCACCCATGTCCCGCCTCCATGCACCGCCTCCAGCCACACCCTACACAATCTTTAGACACAAGGAACAAAAGTGCAATAATCCCTTCGAGGCCCCAGTAGAGACTACAATTGAGGGCTAATGGGCCATGGAGGGGGGGAGCATTCTAGCAGAGGCTATCTCAGTGTCCTTTAGAGAGTGTGTTAGAAAGAATTTCCTCCAGGTCCCATTAGAGACTACAGTGGAGTCTAATGGGGCCTGGATGGGGGTCTCTCCAACACTTTGGTTCTTATTCACAATATAGCAACACAACATAGCTCGTTGATACCTAGGCCAAGTTAGCTCCTCTTACCTTAATTACTGTTGCTGGCTGGCAGTCTGTGGGCTTGCTGGAAGGCTGTGGGCTTACTGGCTGCGGCTGGCAGGCTGTGGGCTTGCTGGCAGGCTGTGGGCTTGTTGGCTACTGCCGGCAGGCTGTGAGCTTGCTGGCTACTGCCGGCAGGCTGTGGGCTTGCTGGCTGTGGCTGGCAGGCTGGCAGGCTGTTGGCTTGCTGGCTGCGGCTGGCAGGCTGTTGGCTTGCCCTCTGTGGCTTGCTGGCTGCGGTTGGCAGGCTGCGGGCTTGCTGGCTGTAAGCCTAACTGGTGCCCTGTGGGCTGGCTGGCCGGCCTGTGGGCTGGCTGGCTTGCTGGCTACTGGGGCACTTGTAGATTATTTAAAGAAATAATCCATGCACAATAACCACTACTGCTCTGTGTAGTCGTTATGGTGCCAGGAGGGCCGGACCCCCCTTTCAGAGTAAGTAGTCAAACCGTTTAAGAACAGTTTGACAACTTACCTGGGGTCTGCTGGGATATGAGGCTGTAGTAGGGTATAGGAGCAGTGGTGCAATGTGTAAGGGGTGCAGTGTGTGTGAAAGGTTCAGTGGTGTAGTGTGTGAATGTGTAGGGTGTGTGGGGCAATGTGTGTATGAGGGGGCTGTGTATGTGTGTGGCAATGTTAGTATGGGGGGCTGTGTGTGTATGGGTGGGCAGTGTATGTATGTGTGTAAATGTGTATGGTGTGTGTGGGTGTATGGTGGGCAGTGTGTGAATGTGTATGGTGTGTGGGGGCAGTGTGTTTATGGGGCTATTGTTCACTCTCACCACTGCGACCACCAGGAATCCCTGGTGGTCACAGTGCTGAGAGTGAACTCTAGCCCGTAGCTCCAGGGCTAGAGTTTACTCTCGCAAGAGCCGTAACGTTGCTGTGGTAACCGCGGCAACGATCTGTGCTCGTGCAAGAAGGACCCAAAGGAGCTGCAGGCTGAGCTCCCGGGTCCTCTCTTCCTCCCTCCCCTGCCGGCTGCCCGCACGGTGCCTGCGGACAGGGGAGGGGGCAATTGCCCTCCTCTTACTCCCCCCCTCCCCTCTTCTTACTCCCCCCTCACTCTCATCTTACCCCCCTTCTTACTCTCCCCCTCTTCTTACTCCCCCCTCCCCCTCTTCTTACTCCCACCTCTTCTAACTCCTCCCTCTTCTTACTCCCCTCCCCCTCTTCTTACCCCCCTCTTCTTACCCCTCCCTCTCTTCTTACCCCCCTTCCTCTCTCTTCTTACCCCCTCACTCTCTTCTCCTAACCCCCCTCTCTCTTCTTACGCCCCTCCCTCTCTCTTCCTACCCCCCTCCCTCTCTCTTCTTACCCCCCTCCCTCTTCTTACCCCCCCTCCCTCCCTCTCTGTTCATTTCCCCCCTCTCTGTTCATTTCCCCCCCTCCCTGTTCATCCCCCCTCTCTGTTCATCCCCCCTCTGTTCATTCCCCCCTCTGTTCATTCCCCCCTCTCTGTTCATTCCCCCCCTCTCTGTTCATTCCCCCCTCTCTGTTCATCCCCCCTCTCTGTTCATCCCCCCTCTGTTCATTCCCCCCCTCTCTGTTCATTCCCCCCCTCTGTTCATTCCCCCTCCCTCTCTGTTCATTCCCCCCCTCCCTGTTCATTCCCCCCACCCCCTCCCTCTCTGTTCATTCCCCCCACCCCCCCTCTCTGTTCATTCCCCCCACCCCCACCCCCTCCCTCTCTGTTCATTCCCCCCACCCCCTCTCTGTTCATTCCCCCCCACCCCCCTCTCTGTTCATTCCCCCACCCCTCTCTGTTCATTCCCCCCTCTCTGTTCATTCCCCCTCCCTCTCTGTTCATTCCCCCCACCCCCTCCCTCTCTGTTCATTACCCCCGACCCCCTCCCTCTCTGTTCATTCCCCCCACCCCCTCCCTCTCTGTTCAGTTCCCCCCCACCCCCTCCCTCTCTGTTCATTTCCCCCCCTCCACCCCCTCCCTCTCTGTTCTTACCCACCCCCTCCTCTGTAGCGTGGCCGAGCTGCTGTCCGGTCCGCGGTGCCCGGCCGGAGTGATAGGAAGGTGCACACTGAGTGTGCACCTTCCTGTCAGCCCGGCCGGGTACAGGAAACAGAAACTCCTGTTCCGCGCGGAACAGGAGTTTCTGTTTCCTGTACCCGGCCGGACTGACAGGAAGGTGCACACTGAGCACCTTCCTATCACTCCGGCCGGGCACCGGACCGCACAGCAGCTCGGCCACGCTACAGAGGAGGGGAGGTGAGAAGCTGCAGCCGCCTGAGCGCTCTTAAGAGAGCGCTCAGGCGGCTGCAGCATTTAAAGGGGTGGGCGGGCCCCCTGATGGCGGACCCCCCTCCCGGCCGGGCCCTCGGACCATGTCCGAAGTGCCCGACCGGTCAGTCCGCCCCTGACCAAGGGATAAATTTTGTTAGGTAGGGATTACCGTTTTATAGTTAACACATTATATATGTAGATAGTAGAGCTCCAGGGATATTTTGTTGTTGCTCATTTAGCCATTTTATTATTAATCTCTGCTATAATATATGAATACTTTAATTATCAGTGACTTTTGAACATAAATATGTGACTTTTGCACAAATTCAAGTCCAACATTTGGTTCAAACTATTTGTAATAGAGTCTTGTTACATAGCTGAAAAGAGACATGCGTCCAAGTTCCTCACATTTAGTTTTGCTGTTGATTAAAAGGAAACCAAAAAAACCACTCTGAAAGGTTTCCAATTGTGCAACAAACTAGGGGAAAAAATAATTATTGACCCCTAGAATGGCAGATAGATATATCCTTGGATCAAGAAGCTATTACCCTATTAATTAAAAATTATATACCTGTATATTGTGTTTTTGCAATTATTTATCCAGTTGCTGTTTAAACATTTGTATAGGCTCTGATAAAACCACCTCTTTAGGCAGAGAACTCCACATCCTTAGTGTTCTTACTGTAAGAAACCCTTACCTTTCCCTGAGACTAAATCTTCTTTCTTCCAGTCTAAATGTGTGACCTTGTGTCCCCCTCCCCCTCTCCCCATCACTCCCCAATCCCCCCTCTCCCCATCACCCCTATCTACCTCTCACCATCATCCCTCTCCCATTCACCATCACCCTCTCTCCCCATCACCGACTTTTCCCTCTCCCCATCACCACACTCTCCCCATCACCACACTCTCCCCATGACCCCCTCTCCCTCTCCCTCTCACCATCACCCCCTCCCTCACACCATCATCCCCATTTCCCTCCCAACATAACCCACCTCCCTCTCACATCACCCCCTCCCTCTCACCATCATCCCCCTCCCTCTCCCCATCACCCCTCTCTCCCTCACATCATCACCCCCTCTCCCTCTCATCATCGCCCCCTCTGCTTCTCACCATCGTCCCTCTCCCTCTCACCATCACACCCCTCTCCCTCTCACCATCACACCCCTCTCCCTCTCACCATCACCCCCGTTCTCCCTCACACCATCACCCCCGCCCTCCCTCACATCATCACCCCTGCCCTCCCTCTCACCATCACCCCCCTCTCCCTCTCCCTCTCACCATCACCCCCTTCCTTCACACTATCACCCTCCCTCACACTATCACCCTCCCTCACGATCACCCCCTCACACACAGTCACCCACAACAATATTGTGTCACCATACTCCCACACACTGTCAGCCTCCCCAGACACACTATTAGCATCTCCTTACATTGTCACCCCTCCCTACACGGTTGTCATGCCCCCACACTGTCACCCCCACACTATCACACCCCACACTGTCAGCCTCTTCATGCATCCACACTCACATTATCCACTCCTAATCCTGTTAATCTTACCCCCTCCAAACTCACGTGCCCTCAGTCTGCAACACTTACCCTGTCACATTAACCCCCCTTAATCCCGTCACACTCGTCCCTCCTACCATGCCACAATTGCCATGACACACTTACCTCCACTCGCCCTGTCACACTCCCTCATCAAACCATGTCATACTCCCTCTCCCTCATTCTCTCTCACAACCCCCCACACCAGTCAAGCCATAAGACTTGCTTTTCCCACAGAAATCCCAAAAGCAAGTCTTATGACTTGACTGGTGTGCAGATCTTTGTTTAACATTGTATTAACTATCCACAGACTTCAGGTGGAAGGGGTTTTCAATCACAATTTTTCCCGACCATAACCTTTTTGGATTTTGCTTCCCAAGCACTACCAAGCCTCAATAAGCTAACCAGTAACCAACCTCATGCTGATGAGTTGCATTAACAACGAAAAAGGTGTCCATGAGTTGTTCACTGGTTTTGCATCTTTTCCTAAATTGTGTTTCAAGCTGTTGTATACAGCAAACACAGATTAAAAGGAATCCATGTTTAAAATGGAATGAGGCAAACATGTGATTCTTTGTTAAACTAATTTGCATATGCCCACCCAGAATCCTTTGCGGTTGTAACATCACTGCAGATTTGGGATTTCAGTGGGAAAAGCAAGTCTTTTGGCTTGACTGGTGTGCAGATTTTTGTTTAACATTGTATAACCTATTTGGATTTTGCTTCCCACATACATAGGTGTAGATTTCTCCAGTGTAACACATATGTTGCGCATGGTTCCATCTTGCTGCTCTTATCCAGCTCACCCAGTACTTGTTCTCTGCACATCTACTACTCATTAATGGATGGTAAGGAATCATATGGCACACAGAAGATGGCAAGCAGTTCTCTCAGTTTACATTATTAAATGTATTTAACATGTGTCTGGTAGCATCAGTTTGTGAGGTGGAGGAATAAAAGCATAAAAAAGTTGATTTGTGAGAATCTGAAGTGTGGGGGGCCTTAAATCAGGCTCTCTTTGCCTGTGGCCGTACTGATGCTTTAAGGGAAGCTGTTGCCACTATGATACCCCCAGCGCCTTTCGGTGTACTGTATTATTGTTTGTTTTTTCCCCTTCAATAAAGGGTTAAATACAAACTGATGTATTCACTCAGCCTTTGGAAGATGTATACAGTTAAGAATTTAGTTAAGAATATATTTAAACAATGTTTATTTTGTAACCCAATCCAAAGCCGATTAAGATTTCCCAGTACCCTAGACTGAATGCCAAATTGGGGTTACCTCCTAGAGACCTTGACTTTGTTCTGTGAATAGAGAAGGCTATGTGTTGTACGTGTATGATCGTGACCTAGCATTGTGTGTGAGAAAGTGTAGTGGAGTGTTGTGTATATGGAGAAGGCTTAGAGCTGTATGTGGATGTAGGCTTAGTGAGCCTGTGGCTGTGTGGCTCAATTTTGTGGGTGGTAGTCTGAGTAGGTCTGAGTGTTTTGTGCGTGGTGCCTGAGTGTGTGCATAGCAGCTGTAGTGCCTGCATAGGAGGTGCAGCATATGTGTTTGTTCCTTCTTTAGGGGCTGTTGTGTATGTGTGTGTATAGGGAATGCAGTGCATTTATGTTTTGGGAATTAAATGATTGTGTGTATAGGGTCTGCAGTGTTTTTATGTAAGGGACCCAGTGTTTTTCTTTACAGTGGTTGTAGTGAGTGTGTGTAATGTTGGATGAGGGATTTATTGGGGGTTAGATGTGATCAATACTTTTTCACAGTGTAATGTGGGAGCATTGCTGTGGTATAGTGCAGTATCTCCCCTGTTGACCTTGGACCATGTCTATTGCCTGCTTTGCCGTTGGATAGTTAGGGCGTGGCCCATCATGTACAGAGCCTGAGCGCTTAACCCAGACCTTGGGCGGCTGCTAATGACACTTCATGGGTAATCAAGGCCTGACCCAATCTTGACAAGAACCACTTGTGTAAGGTTTGCATGCTGGTGGGATAAACTTTTATTTTTTCCCACTCAAGTTGTGACTCCATAACCTGCATACTGTTGGAATGGTAGTAGCTGCTTTGTGACTGCCTCAATAATCTCCACAGTAGATCAGACATTTCTGCATTTCAGTTTTAATGCATAACATAACAATTTTGGATAAGCTTGACACAGTACCATGGTCTTGATTTTATTGATCTATGCAGAATGATGAAAGAATGTGGTTTTGTCTTTTCAAATTCCAAATTGTAATATTATTTGTTGACTTCTGGAAAACCGTTTTATTTTTTATATAATTAAAATTGTCTCCAGATGACATTTTCCTTGAATTGTTGTGTGGTAGTTGTTAAATTAAAGTATAAAAATTCACTGTATATCCCGTTGATTATATTTTAGCATTCTATACATTCTAAGCATTAGTTGATTTAATTTATTTTAAAGGGACACTCCAAGCATCATAACAATGTGTACTCTATGTATATCTTATGGTGCAAAGAGGCCTCCTGTTTCTGTATTTCAGCACAAAATTGAGATGTCCCGAACAGTTCGCCGGGAACTATTCGCCGGCGAACATAGCTTGTTCGCGGTCGCCGCGGCAGGCGAACATATGCAATGTTCGGTCCGCCCCCTATTCGTCATCATTGAGTAAACTTTGACCCTGTACCTCACAGTCAGCAGACACATTCCAGCCAATCAGCAGCAGACCCTTCCTCCCAGACCCTCCCACCTCCATGACGAATAGGGGGCGGACCGAACATCGCATATGTTCGCCCGCCGCGGCAACCGCGAACAAGCTATGTTCGCTGGCGAACAGTTCATGGCGAACAGTTCCCGGCGAACTGTTCGGGACATCTCTATTCATAACTACTTAAATATACAAAAACACTGAAGCTATAAGCGCCCCCTCAATAAAAGAGATCACAGAAAGTAACTTGTCCAGCTGTTCAGATATTTGTGAAGTCTCCCAACTTTCCGGGGTGTGGGTGATCTTGTCTGGCAGTATCGGTCGTGGGCATTCGGCCTGGAGCCGAGCACGTACTTTATTCTCCTTGGATTTTAACAACCAGAAGTGGATGAACTGTGCCAGGTGTGCTGGCAATCCCCCCTCAGACAATCTTAAGTGTCATATCGTGCGGGGGTCAAAAATGGGCATGCCCTGCATGTCGAGGAAGGCACAGTCCTCTAGCATATTGGACGATTTGCGAGAACCCCTCTTGTCAAAATGACCATCTCGGACCATTTCTTAGACATAGTCTATGTCTTACCCTTGGCAAATCCTGCCATTTGTCCTCCTCTGATGCAGATTCCTCCGCCTTCCATTCGTCCATATTCTCAAGGGAGGGGAGGGCACCATGGCAGTGCCCTTCCAGTGTATCTTGAATGCTGAAGTGTTCACTTTGGAGTTGTCGGTGTCCCTGGCATCTGTGGTAGTTGAGGTGTCAATGCCCGCCATGTCGGGAGAGTAGTGCACCATTATCTTGGCAATAGCTTTCTCTAATGAGGATGCCACCGCCGCATTTATCATTGACTGGAAGTCTGGAGAGGGTGGTTGAGGTGAGTCACTCATTTTTGGCAGTTTAATCTCCCCGTCTGTGGAAGACAGAACAGGTTCAGGGACAGAAGTACAGGTGTTGTTACACAGAGCACCTCCACGTACAACTGGGGGTCATCCAGTGTTGTCTGTCAATCAGAACCACTTGCTTAAGCTAATGGTAGTAGGTGGTCTGAGGAAGGGGTCACCCTCTATAAGGCCGGGATGGGCGGTCAATTGCAGCCTTTATATTAACCAAGGCAGTCACCCTTGTTATGTCACTGTGAGTTCTCCCTTCTATATTCAGTAAGGAGGTGAACGTATCACCCCAGTCGTAATATTGAGGTGTCGTATTGCATATGATGGTATGACCTGAGGTCTGTGTATTGCAAGGTGTATAGAACCTTGGTAGGGCATGTGGGGGTTCACCCCAGCTCTAAGGGGGTCACCCCTGTAGAATGCTTGCCACTGAAGGGTCTGTGCAAGTCTCACTTGGGGGTCACCCAGCGTAGGTGGGGTCACCCCTGTAGTATGCTTGCCACTGAAGGGTTTGTGCAAGTCTCGCTTGGGGATAGTAACCCTTGTTTGATTGGGTGGTCACCCCAGTGGAGAGGGGGGTTACCATTAGGATAGATACACATTTGGAGTGTATAATGTGAATTGGCCAGTGAATCAGAACATTGCCAATACAGGATTCAGGTCTGGCATCAATAGTACACAGTCAGTACATTAGTACACATATGCAGAGTAAACTAGCTAATTGCAATATAACAGGTTGATAGTGTGAAAGAAACAGTAGGCCAGATTGTGGGAATCGTGATCTGGTTGTGAAAAATGGCTGACATGAATCTTGCGGGACCGCGAGATCCAAGATGGCCACCCTTTACGCGCAACTTTAGCAGCCCACTGGTATGAAAAACAGAGCCCCACCCTCCCCCCACCAGCAGTACCCTATCTGTTAGCCCCAGACCCTGCAAAAATCGGCGCGATTGTGGCAAAAAAGCCGCAATGGTGATTCAATAAGGAGTGACAGGGAGGTAGAGGGAAGGGACAGCAGAGTGTGAAAACATTAATGACCATTACCAATAAGGAGGTTAGACAGGTGGAGGAGAGGGGAATGAAGAATAATAAGCGTAACAAAAGAATAAATAATGCAGTACAATCAAACCATATAGACAATGTCTGACCTGTGCCTGGCTGGAGCAGCAAAGAAAGAGGAAGTGATATGCCTGTCAGGGCTTTATATAGATGTGATGCTTGTTTCTGATTGACTTGTGCTGCTGGAGGCATAAGTAAAGAAAGTTATGCAAAATAGGAAGCCTCCTGTCATGGAACTTTGAAAATATTTTTTCCAGATCTACTATTTCTGCCTAAATTTTGCCATTCAGACTTTAATTTGCTACAGTTTAGAGTTCATTGAATAAACTTGATGTATAGATGTGTCCATGATTGGTTATTGCACTAACTAAAGCAGTTGTTCCAACAGAAAAAAGCTACTCTTTGCAGCGTCAGCAGAGACTTTCATATTTCCAAGGTCAATAAAACATACCATTGGATTAGGTTCTAAAAAATAATAATATACCCCAGGAACTACTTGAGCACGTGAATGAATGCACTTTGATTATTCCTATTATTTTCTATATTCTTTATTCTTCCAAGTAAGATCACTCATGCCTGGCATCAGCAGATTAAATAACACATGATTTAAGACCTTCAGTAAATTTACTTTTTTTAGAACTGCAATGATATTGCTCTTTTTTAATTTTTAATTTTTATTTAATCTTTATTCATTTTTTAAGAGATAAAAATGCATACATACATATATAATATATTTCAAATATTCGTCAATTAGATGTTCCAATATATATTTAAGCAATCATATAGCAGATTGACGTCAAATAATAAATAATAATATATTATTACAACATATAACATATAGATTCGGATGGATTCTGGACTTATCTAAAGAGACAATAAAAGAAAAAAAAAAGATAATTTCATTATTATATAGTCAGAGAATTACTGTCCACTTGTAAATGATTAGGTGGAAGGATATTATAGGTGGACTTTAACCCCTTAAGGACCAAACTTCTGGAATAAAAGGGAATCATGACATGTCACACATGTCGTGTGTCCTTAAGGGGTTAAGGGGAGCAATTCATGCGATTAAGTCAATTCACGGGGTGATAAATTCTACAATATTGAATCCAGGGATCCCAAATTTTATTGTATGTATCTAATGTCTTGTCTTAAAAATATTTGTAACAGAGCTCCCCGTACTCTGACCGAGTACCCTCCGTTGATGGATGCTTCCTATCTTGCGCCGAGGACCACAAGCACCGCACCGGACACCACAACCACCGCAGACTCCACAACCGCCATAGCTTAACGTCTTCTGTCCACCCTGGAATCAGCTTCTGTCCTCCAGGACCGTGTGGGGAAGACCTCTCCTCCAGGAGAGAATATCAGGAACAAGAGCTAAGTGATTAAAGCTCAAGGGAGTATGCAGGGCATAGCAATCCCCAGTGTGATATAGCAGTTCCCTCCAATAACAAGACAAGGCTACGTATTGATGGTCAAGAAGATCTCTGGTTTAATGGCACACACTCTGCTTTTATGCAGTGCTCCCCTGCAAGGGAGACGCCCACGGGCAATTAGACATTAACCAACCAGATAATGGTTACATCCCACAGATTCCCTCCCCTCGACAGGGGAGATAATTGAGTTTCTTACTGTATCTACTCAATTATCTCCAAGCTAAAACTTATACTTTTTATACATTTTTATAACTCCCTGATTTTACATCACATACGAATAAAAGCAACATGAAGGGGTTGCAGGCCAGTCCTGTAACAAGGGGGATTGTTAGGGCAGAGGACAGCGGCACTCTGCCCTGATGCCAGCTCTTCTGCTGGTATAGCCTGCAGGACATCAAGCTCTGGACAAGGGACAAAGGGAGGGCAGAGGTCGACTGCACTCTGCCCAGCTGCCAGCTCTTCTGCTGGGGTACTTGGGACATATTCCAGCTCAGTAGCCAGGGGAACGTGGGGATCAGTGGGGAATAAAATTTCCTCTGTTAACCCTGGGGCCAAGTTAGGAGTTAGCTGGGGAGGGGAAATCGTACTTACCCCCTCCTCCTGTTATCCCTGTGAGGGTAGTTGGGGATCTGGACAGGCTGTCCAGCATCCCTGTAGGTCAGGCACAGAGACCACTGTCCCATCTGCGCCATCTGGGAGATTGGTGTCTCCCCTTGGTAGGGTAAGCTGCCGCTGGGGAGATAGGGTGCTGTGCTCCTCTCCCTGAAACACAGGCTGCCGCTGGAGAGGGAGTCCGCCTGTCTCCACTCCCATAACATTGTCCTGCTGCTGGAGAGAGAGACCAACTTTCTCTGCTCCCTGTAGGACCCACTGCTGCTGAGGGGGAAGGATGACACCTTCGGCCCCCTGGAATTCACACTGCCGCTGGGGAGGAAGGATGACACCTTCAGCTCCCTGGAACTCGCACTGCCGCTGGGGAGGAAGGACGACACCTTCGGCTCCCCGTAACTCGCACTGCCGCTGGAGAGGGAGACCACCTGTCTCCACTCCCGTAACATTGTCCTGCTGCGGGAGAGAGAGACCCATTGTCTCTGCTCCCTGTAGGACACACTGCTGCTGGGGGGGAAGGATGACACCTTTGGCCCCCTGGACATCACACTGCCGCTGGGGAGGAAGGACGACACCTTCGGCTCCCTGTAACTCGCACTGCCGCTGGGTAGGAAGGACAACACCTTTGGCTCCCTGTACCTCGCACTGCCGCTGGGGAAGAAGGATACGCTGTTGTTGGGGCGCAGGGACAGAATACTTTGCCATCTCTGCCCAATATTCAGCTTCCTTCTGCAGACCCTCGGCCAGTTCTCTCCTCATTCTCTGTACATGTTCCTCTGTTGGGTTAGGCAAAACGTACGTGACTATACCAATACTCCAGGCTTGCTTGGTGTTTCTTACTGTACAGTAAGAAACTCACATACGAATAAATATATTTATATTTCTGTGATCAGCATAACTTGGGGAGCAACATATGTAAAAATCACATGAATCCGTCCAGGGGTTAAAAAGTTAGGTTGAGGTCCCTTTATTATTAATTGGAAGCATGGCTTTTCCTGCCCAAACCAGTTCTCACTGGTCTGGCAGTGTCCCTGGGACAACGCCCTGCTGGAGTACAATGGAGCTGGGGGAGGGAAGAGCCACACTTTCCCAGGGATTCAAAGGGTAAGAAAAAGTGTCCAAAAAAGTTTCCATGTGTACATACACTGTTTTTAAAAGGGCAAGCACAGTACAATAAAAGTCTATAAGCCCAAATACAGTTCTTAAAGGGCAATACATCCCAGGGCCGTAGTCGCAGGGCAGGAGGCTAGCAATCAGTCCTCTCCAATGCCCAGTGGCAAATGGCAGTTTGTCACAATATTGATGCATACATATTTATTATGTCTGCCTGTAACCGGTAAATCAATATGAAATAAAAATAATTGTGGCATTCAGATATATATATTAATGAGAAGAGACCTGTCAGCTGTAACTCTATATGTCTTTTAATAGAGGCTAAACTTGGACATTCCCACCATATGTGGGTTTGTATACCCAAGTGGTTTCGGCAGCGCCAGCAATAGTTCTGTGAATTAGGGCAAAATCGTACAAGTCGTGTGAGAACCATATACCATCTTTGTATTAACTTAAAATATTGCTCATGCAGATTAATACAGTGCATGGAGGCTCTTGTGAGTCGCTATATTGCGAGTAGGGGCACGTCTACTAAACAGTGAGCAACCTGCTCACTGTTTAAAAAAAGCCCCCTAGTGTCCCCCCTCCCGAGCCCCCTCCCGTGCCGCATGGGTTGGACACTTAAACTGAATGGGGGACCTATTTCCCCCCAGCTCCCATCCCTGAGTGGCAGGTGGGGGCTCTAAATAACAATAAGGGGGGACCTATCACCCCCCCACCTCCCCATGAGCGGCAATTTGACTCACAACTATCTGATTGGTTGTTTCATAGCAACCAATCAGAATGTTGTTATGAGTCAAATTACACAGCATGGCAAAATTCCAAAGAACTTTCCCACACTGTGTAAAATGACAAGCCAACCAATCAGAGTTCTGTGACAGGTAAATTTAGAGACTTACCTGTCAGTCTCTTCATTTACCTGTCAGAGCACTCTGATTGGTTGGCTTAAACCAACCAATCAGAGTGCTCTGAGCCTAATTGCAGGGCATGGGAAGGCTTTGTATGCCTTTCCCCGCCCTGCAGAGCTCAATCTGCGCGGTGCTCTACATGGGTGAAGATGGATTATTTTTTAGCATCGTTTTTTTTTGTCATATTTTTTTTTGTGGTTTTTTATTTTATTTTCAAAGTCCAACTAGTATTATGGACTTTAATTGCCCTTTTTGGGGGGCTGAAAAAAGAAGACATCAAATGGTAAGTTATTTTTTATTTACATGGATTTCGTTTTATTGTTCCCCCCTCAATATTTTTAGGGTGAAGGGGGTAGGTGGGAGTTTATTAATTTTATTGGGGTGGTGGGTGGCTAGGGGCTTGGGGAATTGGATGTAAGTGGAATGTAGCGGACCACGGGTAACCCGACCGGTTACCTCCGCTAATTCTCTTCCTTCCGCCGGTCATGAACCATTTAGAATATAACAAAAATAAAGAACTGGAGTGGAGTGACACACCTTGTCCGAAAATGGTGGGGTGGGTGTTCACTCCACAAGCGGATATCCCTTTAAAATAAAAACTTCATATATAAATGGTATTACCTTTATTTAAGCCGAATCGACATACAAACAAAAATAGTGACTGTGATAATTGAGGAAACAAACCAATGACAAAAATGAAACTACACCTTTAAAATCTGGGTAAGGTAACTAAAGACTGCCACACACGTATACCAGTAATGAGATTCAACAAGTAATTCCAGGGATCATATAGTTTGAATTCGAGAGAAACTCTCAATATAGTGTACAAATAGATGCCTGGTTCAATGAAAAGAATGGTATATACTTGGTGTGTATTTGCAGTTATATATTAGCTAAGTGTGAGAGAAATTTATTTACAGGATCTGGTATACATTATATCTTGTATGTTGCTAATAAATGCCACGTGTAAACTAAGCTGCTTGGATAACGATACTAAGTGGAACACTTCTAAGTTGGTCCCTTTAAAGTAGATACATTTTAACACCCAGCCTGCACAGGGATAGACTCTATAGGAGAAGTAGTAGTATTGGGAGATGGGGGTAGTTGTTAGAGATAAAACAGATTCAGTTAGAAAGGCAGTAACATCTTAATCTTAGATTGAGAGGATTCACTCTGTACTTGACTCACATTGTATTCTAAAGTGAACTGACATACAGGTATCCTGGAGGTCTGGCTTAAATAGTTTAAACCAGCCCCCGATCACTCACCTGCTAATGCAGTCACAGTTTTCATATCCCTATATTGAAGGGAACCTCCCTACTGCCATAAATAGTAAACTTAAGCTTGTCTCTAAATACAAGACATAAGGTTCAAAAAGTAAATAGAAATAAAGATAAAAATAAAAATGAAAGTACAGAACGCCTCTGACTAGCTGATGCAGCCTTATAGTATGCCCTATAGTATAATCGAAGTCCGGCAGGTATAGTACAGATAGTGTGGGCTGTCTATAAAGATAGAGTAAAAGCAGAGCAAATAAACCCCTTTATTGCTGGGACCACAATATAGGTGTCCTATGACTGTTAAAGAAACTTCCCCATAGCCTCCAGACTAACAGGAGCTTGTCTCCACTCTCGAAACAATAATAAAGATAATGCTCCAAAGTCGGCTGCCTCTTGAATTACCAACCCAGCCTTCCCTCAACTCTCAAACATACTATATACAGCTATTTACATTTCCAGAAAAGATTAAAACAAAGAGGATTTAGAATATAAAGAGACCCATTTCCTCCCCCCCCCCCCAGCAACTGGACGACACACAGTCCGGATGGTACAACAACACTTTATTAGCCACACATGGCTTTAATGCATAACCCCATGCAAGGGGTCTACCACACAATCATACAGGGTCACATCCCAAGATCCTCCCCCACTCTGGTGTCCCAGCGCAGAAAGGGACTCCGTTCCCTTTGTCCCCAAAGCCCTCCACTAAATCTACAGGGTTTCCCACATCAACCGACAGGGGTCTTCTTCCCAAGAGCCTCTGTGTCTGGAAGTCTAAGCGTGGGGAAAAGGGATGATCCCTTTGTCTCCCAGACACAGAAAAGCCCGCCCACGGGAAAAGAACTGGTCTCTTTTTCCCTCAGGCTCAGGAGAGTCCACCAAACTCGCCAGTGCCCCAAAAGTGCCCACACCAATCTTATGGACCCTCGCATCGGTCCCTCGATCGACAAGTCTCAGACAAGGGAAGAATCTCCTTTCAGGGTATGAATGCTCGCCCTGGCTGGCATTCGTCTATACAAATGGTGGCCACACATGAGAGCACTCATTGATTACTTCCCTTCCGGTTTCAACCCTATGTTGCGAGGGCGAACGTTCTGATCACTTGGTGTGAACATTCTAATGGGGCACAAGGAAGGTCCTCATTCGAGAGACGAACGAGTTGGGAAACAATCCAAGTACATTTAGTAGACCGGCACTGCAAGAGAAAAACAACATTTTTTTTCCCCTTAACAGGTCGGATCAGTAGCTAAATGGTCACCAAGGCTCTATTGCATTAGGAATAAACATTTGCATTTCAAATACTATTAATCCTTAATCCTTTAAGTCAATGACTAGCTTTAACTTTTTTATTATATATATATACATTTGTCTGTATTAATGGAAAAATATGTTATAATAATAAATAAAATAATAAAAAAATAATTTGTGAAGACATCTGCATTATAAATGTACCGGTAGGTCTAAATAGCGAGTTGGAGAATATTTTTCAAACTCGAATAATTTGTCCTAAATTTTGAAACAACATTGTCAACTCACTACAACCCACTGTGGAGAGAATAAACTCCTCTTAGTAAACTGCTTTAAGTAATGTGCGATTATGATCCAAATCCTTTTCTGTAGCAAATTGTCTGTATTCAATTTCATGCAGAGTCTCTGCTAAGTGTCAACATGCAGTTTGTTCATTAAATTTGATATATGTATTAATAGCTGTGTCATTTTACATTTATATCATTTTGAATGAACCAAAAACGACATAATTAAATAATGTGAGCTTTGGAGTGGGAAAGTTAATTCTTAGACATTCAATCTTTTGTGGATTAGATCAATTAAAATTGTTATACATGCTACCAAGCCTCTGTAATTTGCAATTTCAATAACATAGTTGTGTTCATTTAATTTATTTATTGCTTGGTTATAAACCCAAGTGAACAAAAAAACACATGCTATATTATTTCTATTTAATATAGTTTGGCTATGAAATTGAGAACTTTCCCTTTGTCATTTCCAAACCATTTAAATTGCATTCTTTTTTACTTTTTTACAGATCTATTACCCATTCTACATGCACAATACAAACCAACAAAACAAGTATCACCAATACTAATGCTGACACAACATGTATAACATTCAGGTTTCATCATACTGAAATGAATGCTTTTAGTTTTTTAACATTACCATATCATTTAAAATTCATAGAAGAAAATACAAGATACAAAAAAACATTGTACATAGGACAATAATGCCTCAGTCCCCTTCAAATTAGGCACCTTGGGACCTTACACAGTTCTCCCAGCATTTCTTCCACTGTTCAAAACACTGCAAAATCCTCATGGAGTCGCCATGAGCTGCCTTGTCGTATTTAACTGAATCGACGGTCTGAAATCTCTTCCCATTCAAAGGTGATATTAGTTTTGGGAAAAGCCAGAAGTCGCAGGGCGCCAAATCTTTTAACAGATTCTTGACCATCTTTGAAGCATTTGTGATACACTTTTAGTTGCACTACATTTGTTCCATCATTCCCAAAAGCCTTCTGAATCATCCAAATAGTTTCCGCAGAGGAATGTTCAAGCTTAACGCAAACTTTTATGCAGATTCGTTGCTTTACTTGCTGAGCCACACAGTACACATGCTCATTCAATAGCGTCTAGCGTCCCCACTGATAGGTACAGTGAATTTGTTATTGTTCATGCATGCGCAATCCAGTCCACTCTGCTTGGCTGCCATGTTACCGCGCAAACCGTTTTCCATCAATATCGCGCAAACCGTTTTCGTTATATTAAGAATCGCTGGACATTTTCCAGGCATTCCTCAAATACAGCTTACTTTAGAGGTCATGCGACCATGTCTAAGTTACGACGCATTTACTATAAGATTTTATTAGCATTAGTGGAAAATTAAGCTATACTATACGAACAGAGGAATTCAAGTTTCAGAATAGTGTTTCAGATTTTTTAAGTCCAGTTCTCATCTCATAAGACTTTAGATTACACTGTAGTTCCTTTTCAAGATAATACCATATAGATGTTTATTCTTCTGGGATTCTCAGCCCAACGAGAAAAAAAAATATATTCACATTTTCTTAAATAAAATAGTTTCATAACCAATATACAACATGCTCTGACCAGTATATTGCTACAATGTGTCTTGCATTTTAATTTCAACATGTGTTGCCTTCCATCCAAGAAGCAGTAAAAAGAGGCTATTAATTTTCTCCAGCCACCCTCACATTTATTGTGCAATAAACACATAGCAAACACATATATATAAGGAACATGGCAGATAAGGTTGTCTTTGTGCAGTATGTATAAAAAGCACATAGTTTGTTACGAACACCTACACAGATTCCTGTTGTTCTAACCACAATGTGTGTTAGCAACTACAAGCCTGGTAAAGTTAACTGGATCTTCTGTAGGATATAACGTTTGACCTTGGACAATCGACAAACCTCCCACAAATGTTGCCAGCACATATTACACTGCTGGCTGCCATACAACAAATACCCGAGCCCTCAGGGTGATTTCAAGACATGGCTTCTCAGGGAATTTCCACTTGACGTTTTCATGTTCGTTTGTGGATTGGTGATAAATGCCTTTTAGAAATAGGCATGAACTTGTTCAATTTGTTTTCAAAATTCAGACAACTAGACCATTGGTTTTTCCGTTAATAAAGTAGGCTTATTGAGTCCCACTAGACTTGTTGAAGATATACTACATCTTTTAATGTCAGGAATTTATATTTAGATCAACCATAAAAGAAAAATGTTTCTTTGGTGCACGCAAGTTGTAGTTTTATAGTGAGCTATTAATGTATTTATATTAAACACAAAATTCATTGAGCAACCTTCTTCATTCTTCGAGTCTGCATTGATATGTTTGGAGTAAACCCTCCCCTCCCCCCCCCCCCCAAATTTTTTTTTTAATAATAATTGAAAAACAAACAACAACAACAAAAACTTAAACTAATGTTGACATTCAATTGTGTCATGAATGTCCTGCTCTAAGATATGTGCTGTTATGTAAGTTCTCTTTAAGACATAATTGGACAAGTAAATTGTAGTAAAAACATTCTAAATTAATAACAAAAACAAAACAATTGGTGTTCAAAATCTAAATAATTTTTTAAATGTGTTAGGTACAATAAAAAGTATGATCACGTACTTTTTTTTATTTGAAAATTCAATTGAAAATTCAATTAACTAATCCATCAGATCTTAATTGGTTTATTATAATAATGTCTACTACAATCTACTATCCAGGAACAGATGACTATACTTATATAACAGCATATAAGTGTGATTGTACTAGTGAAGGAGAATAGATATAATAAAACAAGAACTCTTTCCCTACCACTTGGTATTCTGAAGGAAAAAATGAGAGAAGGACATGGACAGATAATGGTCCAAAAGATGCAAACTAGCTAAATTAGTATCTAGCCATCAGAAAAAAAAATATATATAGATGCTATACATGCAGGTAAAAAGTATAAAATACACAAGGAAAGCGGAGACTTTTTGATCATAGCATTGATAGACTAAAATTTATAGAAACAGTCTACTCGTCATCACTGCTATCTACAGGAACTCCTCAAGTCTCAACAAAGCTGATCCTTTAATATGGTACTAAGTAATAGTGACGTTAATGGTAGAGAACAGACTATCGATAGAAAATAAATATCTTTAAAACAATGAACAATCATAAATGAACAAATAGTGGAAGCAGAAAACAAAATTAGTTTATACATATAGTTTCTACATCTCTATCTATAACAATCACACGTATCTATCTCTAGTCATCCTGATGTGTTTTGGTAGTAGCTTAGCTTTTCAGGAAAAAAACTATCAAGAGTATGATTACATATAAATAGTCTGCGGTTATGCCATTCAAGCAATCTGTGAGTTGCACAGATGATTGGCATGTTCCTTTGACAGTCATGGATATCCATCTGTAGAAAATAATTAGCTCACTTATAGCAGTAAAGATTACCTGGCCCAGGGGAATTCCCATTTGCAGAAGTGCTCAAAATATTAGTGTTTCATTCAGTCAAAGAAAAACAGGTATGAGGATACTAATTGCTTACATGGACAGTTCACCATAGTCAATTACCATTAACAAACAATGAAGTATTGAGAAAAAAGATCTATTATACTCCAGTTATACTATAAACACTTTAGATTGCATTTCAGTATATCTTTCATATTACTACCAAAAGTGCTCAATATTTGTTGACGATGATGATAGCTCATTTTCATTTGTTAATTTTGAAATTATTAATTAAGCAAGAGATCTTAATGCCACTCCACTTCCATATTTCAAAAGTACACTTACATGTCGATTTACTAGCTACACTACTTAATTCAGTTACACTTGGAAATCAGAAGGTCCGCATTATTGACTATCACACATCGCAAGCTGACTTCAGAGCATAACTGAGCTCAGATTAGAGTCCCTAAGAAAACACATCTTCTTGCTTCAGTTTTCTTGCTTCAGAATCTATCATATCTGGGCAAACTTAAAAACAAAATCAGGTAAAAAATAATGGACCTATTGAAGTCTTTGCACAGACTCGGTAGTCTCTAAGTAGTTCCACATTTTGAACACTTTATTATTATTAATAGCAAAAACAAGATCAACTCAGCATGTATAACATTCTTTTATATTTAGTGGCACATGGAACAGCAGTGCATATCTTCAATGCACCAGTGGAAGGTTTCGTTTTTTACTGGTAATGCTTGCCTAGTGAAACATTACACCTGTTCTCACTAGGTATAACTTTTCCCCAGTAAAAAGGCTTTTTTGAGCCTGTGAAGCCACAATGCTATTTAGTGTATATTGAATGGTGTTGTGATTTCTATTGTTTCATGTGGATTGATCGCAGTTGATCAGAACCCTTTACTATTTGGCCAGTTAGTAAATATCAGTTTTGAGGTATCTTTGCTGTAATGCCAAAAAATATGTCTGTTGGGATCTGCTAAATTAGGCTGTTTGATCTAGAGTCTGTATTATTGATAGCAAAAAACAAGTTGCAGGAGAGTGCTGAGAATGGACAACAGCTCAATTAGACTGCCCATTCGGTGGGTCCCCGCTCAGTTCTCAACTGGTTTTAGCTCATCTTGTGCCATTACAGAGAGAACCAGGCCGTTTACATCTCAGACTGATTCCACCCAAAAGGGCAGAACAGATTTGAAATAAAGGCCGGCTCTCTGAATGAGAGATGCAGCAACCCCAGACGATCATTTCAACCTTGTTCGGCATCGTCAGTGAGCTATAGCCAATTTCTCTCTAGGCACAGTGAGCAAGGGGTTCACACCTGAATTACCCTTTAAACCCTTAAGGACCAAACTTCTGGAATAAAAGGGAATCATGACGTGTCACACATGTCATGTGTCCTTAAGGGGTTAAACTTAAGGAGATCAAAAAACAAGTCGCAAGAGAGTACTGAGAACGGACAACAGCTCAATTAGCCTGCCCTTTGGTGGGTCCCCACTCAGGCCCCAAGCTGGTTTTAGCTCATCTCGTACCATTATAGAGAGAACCAGGACATTTGCATCTCAGACTGATTCTACCCAAAAGGGCAGAACAGATCCAAAATACATATACGTATACCAGCTTGAGAATTGAGCGGGGACCCACCAAAGGGCAGGCTAATTGAGCTGTTGTCTGTTTTTTG
The DNA here is from genome assembly GCF_036172605.1 of Pelobates fuscus. Classification (NCBI taxonomy): domain Eukaryota; kingdom Metazoa; phylum Chordata; class Amphibia; order Anura; family Pelobatidae; genus Pelobates; species Pelobates fuscus. The sequence goes on from NC_086319.1 coordinate 186,466,428, forward strand.
CTTTCCTGTATTATTGATAGACACATGGTTTTGCCAATACTCTTTCAAGATCTTCACCTATTTAGCCTTTTGACCTTAATCAGAGCAATTGAAGACTTATTGTTCTGGTGTTCCCAGGTGCTTGACACCAGAAAACAAATCCAAGGCAGGGGCTTAGGAACCTGAATTTGAAACAGTCCCACAGAACTTGATACAATTGTGAGGCAATCCTCATGTCCCTTTCCCCTCCCTGTAACACCATGTGCATAGAGTGAGCATGAATGAAGGGATGTGGCTCAGCTCCCCTGCTAGATCTTCAGAGTTAGATTTGATCGTAGAGAGAGCAAGTCACAACTTCTGTTATGATGCCAACATATGGATTATTTACTATGGATGCAATATTTTTTTCTATAGTTAGGTTACACTCAAAGGGGTTTCCATGTTTTGAATAAGTCTCCATATATCAGATGTCGAGTATTGTGGTTTTCTCCTGAGTAGAGAGGATTCAACACAAAATCTGTAACTCTTATTTGTCTTTACATATTTATATTTCTTGGTAATTGTGAAGTCAATGCTTTATAATATTCTAGAATGCACTAAACATTTTCATATATTGTCCTTTCAGCAACCTCTTGGCAGATGTGAAAGACCTAAAATACTATCTATTAATAGAAAGCAGTATAAGGGATGTGTCCTGCAAGGGTTTGGCAAAGAAAAGGTGTTAGCTGAACTCTAGGATTACTATACTGAAGTCACTGAATTTAGAATAGTATCTTATTATGCATGGCTGACACACCCACTGACCCTCAGGAAAGTCCTCCTAGAATGCTTGGGTAAAGCCATGTTAGCACCTTCACATTTGTATGACGTATTGCTTACACTGCCTTTCTCATATAAAATACTTGTGCAAAAATTTATAGGTCCGAACCAAGCTTCCAAAAACAAGTTAAAGACCCACTGTCAGCTCCCCACTGCCCAGCAAAATGAGTATTTCACAAAGATAAAATCTTTATGAAATACTCATACTGACTGTGTTGGAATTTTACTAAAACATGGTCTACTTTGTCTCCGTATATTTCTGACAACTAACAATTTCAGACACTGCTACTGCTATCTAGAAGTGTCAATTTCCCACAGCTGCAGAAATATTATGAAGGATCCCGTGGTCTCCACAAACCTCACGCATGCAAGCAGAGGAACAGGCAAAAGAAGATGGCGGTGCCCACGAGGGACAGGTTCAGGCAATTAAATCTCTCACTTTTCCATTCCCCCCCCCCACCACCACCCCTGTAGTGGCGATGCTACCATTGGGGAACAAAAATGCATTTAGAATGTCATCCTAGCAGATCAGATAGGCAAATGTATTTCTTGGTTAAATATTGTATTGGTGTATACGTGCATGGGTGTCAGCTTGTATTTTTATATTTACGCAAACATATAAGTGTATGTGAAAATATACAGAAATATATGGGGTTGTTAAAATACATTTTAATGGAAAGTATGCATGGTTATTTATAGTTGTGTTTAGTTAGTTTTGAACAGTATATTTAACAACCTTAGGTGCTTGTTTGGTAAATGCCCACAACCCACAGTGTATGACTGTTACTGAAAATTTTGTAATGAATGTGGCTCGCTTCACTTACATATTATTAAACTTTTCTTGAAAATGAACACTTTCTATTAGACATTAAAGACAGTGTAAAACTGACTTGTTGTTTTGAATTTTTTTCATAGAATCCTTCTGAAAAATATCATTCAAGATTAGAGTTTTTGCAGTTCCAAACTTCTATTCAGCTTTACAAAATAATATTCAAATGTTGGCACTCAACTGGCTAATGGTGCTGTTACTGAGGTAAGCCACCATATAAGTACCTCTCAAATATAATATAATAAACTAATAATATCGCAATCACATGACAGGTGCATAGTTGCCATATGGGCAGGGGGAGAGAAATATGACCTGAACCCAACCCACCCAATAAGACACCGACACTCAGAGGTATGGGTCAAAATTGTCAACAGCTTTAATGATAATAAAGATGATAATAATAATAACTTATGATTTACAATTATATATAAAGGTCATTAGCTGCCACACCCTCAACATTGTATCGTCTCTCCCATATTTATATCAAGACAATGACCCATAACATAACACATTTTCCAATATATAACAACTAGTGATGTCCCGAACAGTTCGCCAGGAACCGTTCGCCGGCGAACATAGCGTGTTCGCGGTCGCGAACATAGCGTGTTCGCGGTCGCGAACACGCGCAATGTTCGGTCTGCCCCCTATTCGTCATCATTGAGTAAACTTTGACCCTGTACCTCACAGTCAGCAGACACATTCCATCCAATCAGCAGCAGACCCTCCCTCCCAGACCCTCCCACCTCCATGACGAATAGGGGGCGGACCGAACATCGCGTGGACCGAACATACCCCTACACCACCGAGGTTCTGAGCCATCAACGGACTCGAAACCTACCAAAACATTTACGAACAGTGTACCCTTTTAACTAATCAACTAACTCACCTTACTCCTATATTAACTAAGGCCCATTATCCTTAATGTTCCTTACCCCACCCTGCCACAAGCTCAGACCTTGAAACCTTAAGCCATCTGAGCTCCGCCACCCCGCAGAAATTACGCCCTGGCCAAGCCTTCCTGCAACCCTAAATTAAACAGGTTATTGTCTTGATATAAATATGGGAGAGACGATACAATGTTGAGGGTGTGGCAGCTAATGAACTTTATCTGAGAGATGGACCCCATCAGGAGAGAAATAGTCTACTAACACGCCTTCCAGCTCCCTGTGCCGGACCACCACTCCCCCCACCTTCCTGACAAAACTAGCCATCAACCCATTCACCTTTGCTCGGCAGTGACTAACAGCTGCTGGGTCTTGAGTGTGCCGCGAACGGAGCCGGGGAACAATTTCAGACCAGACCCTCGCCCTAATAAGGTTAATATTCTGCTTCATCTGCTTAACCAAGAGACGCTGCGGGATAAGCCCGAGGTCATTACCACCTGCGTGTAAGACCTCCATCCTGAACACCTCACTGCAAATCTCCTGCCACCCGTAGCCCCTGTGGCCAAACCAGAGCAACCTCATCCGGTCCTCAGGGAACCCCAGCATAGACCCCAAAAACGATCTGCAACTCTCCTTTTGGCCCCAAATAGGAAGGAATGGCCCATGATCCAAGGCACTTGACCTACGGGACCAAGAGAAACATGTCAGCCTAGGCACTATCCCCCAAGCTGACCCTCCCAAGCTAGCCATTACACCAGTTTGTCAAGGTGAACATAAGACCGGAACCGGACCAAATCCCACCTGTCGATCTTTTTAATGAGCTCATCCCCCAAGCCCAACCTCCATCGCGGCCCCTATCCTGAACGAGTGCATCCCGAACTGGCTCGGCCGGAGGCCCAGCCTGCTAAGCCCTATCCATAAGACCCTGAGGAACTGGAAACGGGAGAGCGAGGAACCATCAACGTGTACTAAGAATGAACCTTCAGTCGTTGGACGCTGAGACAAGTATCGAGAAGTACTAGCTACCGGGCACAAGGTGGATCCAGGAAAAGCATGTAGCACCAACGCGGCCGGTCGGTCATGAGGCCGTAACTTCCGAGGTACGAACCTGGCGGCCCACCTGCTTTTTTTGCCTCACGCTCTGCGCCACCTAAAGCCCTGGTTACCTGACCCGTGGAAGCCGTGGAAGCCATCTCACCCGGTGCTGCGCCCATCCCAGGGCACCTTCGCCAACGTCCCATGGATTGTCAGCCGGAGACGCTGGCTGGGTGTGAACATTCTTCTGAACCAGGGCAGCCCCTTCCGCAACCGTGAAATCTGCCGTACCAGGAAAACCCCCAAGGGGCTCCGCCACTTGAATGCGCTCCCTCCTGGCTGCGCCCCACTGTCGTGAGAGGCCTGCCATGCTCCGCAAGGTGAACATCCCCAAGGACACCCTATCACTGGCTTCCAGGTGCCCCTGCCCGGGGTTAGTGAGCCCCCGTGAATTAGAAGGGCCCACCCACTGCCTGCCTTAACACAGGGGAAACCGACTGCATCATGGTTACCTAGAAGGCCTGCTCCCAACCCCAACAGCGCCCCCAATAGTGCAGGGGCCTGCTGCGAACCCACCAGGGCCAGTACTTGTCTGAGGACTGCTGGTCGCTCCAGGGACCCGGCGGCATCCAGACCTGGGATGCTCTCCACGACCATCAGGCAGAACACCTCCAGGGGCCCTGCGCTCCACCTGCACGAGCCTGCTCTCCAAGTGCAGCACCCCGTCCTGAGGCTGCCTTGGGGTGATGGAGCCCCGCAGTCCATGCCCGCCTCATGCCCGGGTGGGATTACTCACGGTCAGCTCCTGCCAGGCCCGCAGGTCCAGTGGGGGTCTCCCTTGCTTCCATTTCTTGGTTTAAGGCACGGGGGCTTCCACAGCCGTGCCGGGCGCCCTCCCCCGCGGCCATCCTGCTCCGCCGCCGCAATCACTGCCGCCAGCCACTCATGCAGCCATGCTGTTCCCCCTGCTCCTAGCAGCCTCCTGAATGCCGGAAAGCTGCTCCTCCACCGACCGTTCAGCCATCCTGAAATACAAAGAAAAGCTTACCAGGTCTAATCAGTGCTCAACAAGCGTGCACCAACTCTGCAAGTTAAGAAATTAGAGTGAGGGATCACAAAATGGCCGACCCTTATATATCAGCCAACCCCCAAATACTGATCCACCAATCCCCACTACTACTCCCACCCCCTACCCTGCCTCCTAGCCCTGTCAGGGCCTTATTCCCTAAGCTGCGCTTTCTCCATGGGCTTCAAAATTGTTCGAAATTCCAGGAAATTAATTTTGGTTTGCTGCTTAGAAAGGTTCAAATAAAGCAGAAAGCATAAAGGCATAGAAACCAAGGCAAAACATTTACAAAAATACTTGCTATAAAATGGAGATGTTTTGCAGACGAACAACTTTAGTGCCTAGACGTCAGGAACTGTCATCTATGTGAGAAAATTGTGAACAGTAAAAAAACAATAATTTTAAGACATAGATACACATATAAGTACCCCAAACAAGAATCTCTGCAAGTCACAAAATGTTAAGTAGCATGGAGCTCAAATGGTAGAACACATGGAAAACAATGATTCAAGTTTCAAAAAGGTTTACTTTTTGGTTTACAATTGGTATTGTGCTTGTATTTTAAAATATAAGATTAATTTGAAAGGAAGATTCACTCTGTTATGCAGATCGATGTGTATTTGTTCCTTTAAGCATACTTGTTGAGAGAAATGTCACTAGGTTTATTTCAAAGTGTGTACCAAATGCGTGTACCAAAAAGAAAAATAAAGACAAATGAAAAATATGAAAAGAATGTGAAAAAAATGAAAAATAAATGAATTGCAAAAAATAGAACAAATGCTTGGTAGCTAGTAGAATAAATCAAATACCACAAGGTAAAAATGTAACTATAAGTAGAAAGTGACACATGGGACGTGCATATTATGTTCATAAAATATGTAAAAAATGGCAAAAAAACAACAACAACAATCAATTTATTTTTTTGACAAAGATATCTTGTTGCAGAAAAGATTGTTTTAAATAGTTGTATCATGGCTTAGATCTTACCTAATGTGCTGCCCATATGTGGTATTTGACACAGAGAAGTTGATCAATCTTGGAATGTGGATGAACCTCCTTAAAGGCCGGCACTACCATTAGGCAAGTTAGGTATTTGCCTGGGGCGCTGACCTGCATGGGGCGCCCACTGAGATTTTCCTAGTGGGCTGCTTCTGTCTGGGGCTGAAGCGCTGGGCGAGCAGTTCTTCAGCTACACTCAGCGCTGCTGCTTCATCTGCTGGGCTCCCTCCATGTCACTGAGAGCCCAGCTTCCAAGCTGATAGAACCTGCAGGCAGGGGAAGCAGGGACATAATCTTGCATCCCGGCTGCACCCTGCCTGTAACACAGAAAACACGATGCACAGTGCAGCCTAGGTGCACTGTGCATGACTCCCCTGCTCCATCATCAGGAACAAGAGCAGCTACCTGCAAGCTGGAGGAAAGTTCCCCTCTCCACATCACTAGCTCAGGTATGGCCCACACGAAGCCTAAGGAGGCTCATTATTTATTTATTTATTTTAAATTCTTTATTTTTGTAGTGCGTACGATTATAACAGCTGCTCATGAGGTACCCCAAAGGCATTCCTCTAGCACATTTTGAACAGTTTAAACATAGGGGTAGACAGTATATCTTGCACTTTTTTGTGTGTAGTAAGGAGAGAAACAGTATAGGTTTACATGCTTAGATAGTTTCAAAACCTAGCATAGAATAACATCGCTTTTTGCCGCACATTTTTATATTATATGAAATGAACAGTGGACTATGCTTATTCAGGATAACATGCTGTTAACAGTATTAGTCACGCTTGAAGATTATACATCCGTAGCTCGTGTGTAGTGCAACATGTATGTCTTAAAACATAACTTTGTGTAGGTAAAACATTGTGATGCTCTTACTGCCTGTAGATGCTTATATGAGATTATCAGTGTAAGGTCCTGCAAGTTATCAGGCCCGTTATATATGGAACATATAACATGAATACATTAACTTTGTTTGTACGCCATGGGTGTTATTCCCCTGGGTGAGGAGTAAAATAACCTACAAGACATTAATGCGTTATACTGCTAGACAGGATGCAGGATGGAGTTAAACAAAATAATATAATATAACGCATCAGCTGACCTATGAGGTTATGCATTTCTCTTGACTGCCTGAGCTATACATGAGCAGTTGCCTTTCTTCATACTATACTTTAGCTGGGTTATGGGTGACTTAAAATTAAACAAAACATATTTGACTAATACTAAAACAGCGTCACCCTTATTAAGTAGATTTGCCACTGGGAAACAATATCAAGCATTCTCTATCAGCCTTATGTTTGCTTAAAGTAGTGCTTGACTACGTGAGTACAAGTGGGTACAAGTGGACTCGCTAATGTTAGATGGCATCAGTCTGAAGTTCCTGCCATAAGATTCTATATGGTAAAACATACTAGAAACTGGGTGCGTTTAGCCTGACAGTAAAGTGCTCAACATAGCGTTAAGGCATGAGTAGATTCAGATTAATGATAAGTGAGCGAGTGAGTTGCAGGTGTGACCCCCCTGAGATCCCCTGCATGTGCTAAAATTAAGAATCTAGAACAAAATAAAGGAAGAGTAATCAAAAATTATACTTTTGAGAGTCCAATAGCGGCATATGGAGATCAGGTGGCATGGGGTACTTTGCCCGGCAGTGTGCCGCAGTCACTATAGAGTCAGCCGATACCCCGTCAGGGCTGAGTTCCTTCTCCCAGTGCTGTTCGTCGCCATCTTCGTCCTCTTCAGCCCTTTGAGAGTTCCAGTGCTAGGCTCCCTCCGTGCCCTCTTCCCATATAGCTTGTAAGCAGTGATCGCAGGTAAATTTCCACGGGTTTTCTGAGTTTCACGGCGTTCGGCAGGAGTCCTGAAGTGCAAAGGTGTGCTTCGCTGGGTAGGAGACTCTGATGCCTTTGGGTAGTATGCAGGTCTGTCATGCTTGCTGGTCCCACTCTGGTATTCGTGGGTACAAGGGCCTGCTTCCCGCCTTGTTGCGCTATGGCGTCTCTGTCGTCGGGTGGCCGTTTTGGAGGTTTGAGGCAGATATCCACACAGGCGGCGGGTTGCAGGGCGGGTTGCAGGGCGAATCCATCCCTGATCGCTAGCTTGAATGACTGTCCCAGAGTACAGCGCCGCGTCCAGAGGTATGCTTGGGTGGCTGGATGTGTGTGTTCGTCGTTGGCCATGTCACCATCTTGGGTGGGCCCCGACAGTTAAGTTTGGCTGGATGCTTTGTCGCTTGTCCAGGGGATATCAAAATTTTTGACTGTAATAGATTCAATAGCAGTTAGTTGTCTGCCAGCGTGTGTGTCAGGCTCACAGCGTATACTGTGCCCACTTGCCCAGTGCCACCACTCATATCTGGTGTCACAATAGCTTGCATTTAAAAAAACCTAAACTTTTTGGACTGTAATATAATAGCAGTCAGTTTCCTTCACGAGTGTGCGTTTCAGGGTCTGCCAGGGCACAGTGTCACACCAGTGCCACTCATATTTGTTGTCACAGTATCTTGCACGCATAGTACCACTAATCGAAAAAAAAATTACAGGCAGAGGCAGGACACCCCACAGAGGCCGTCCCTTTGGCCCTAGAATAATGCCCAGTGTTCAGAGGCAATGTACCCTGAACTTGAAAAGTTCTGAGGACATAGTTGACTGGCTAACACAGGACACCCAATCTTCTACAGCTTCCGCTCGGAATCTCGACGCACCATCCTCCTCCAGCTTAGCTTCGGGCACCTCTCAAGTTATCACTCGCCCGCCTGCCGCCACCACCAACACTAGCACCACAGCCGTTTCACTTGGTATGTCAGAGGAGTTATCTACACATCAGTTGGAAGAAATGAGTGATGCGCAACCATTATTGCCAGAGATGTAGATAACAGGGATATGTCTCAGTCAGGCAGCATTACACATGTACGGTGTGATGATGATGATGTTGTACCCACTGCTGCTTCCTTTGCTGAGTTGTCAGATACTTTTGAAGCAGTTGATGATGACGATGCGTCCGTGGATGTCACATGGGTGCCCGCTAGAAGAGAAGAAGAACAGGGGGAAAGTTCAGATGGGGAGACAGAGAGGAGGAGACGAGTTGGAAGCAGGGGGAGGTCGTTGCAAGGAGCTAGTGGCACAGTCAGACAGCATGCATCGGCATCCGGGGTCAGCCAGACAGCACGCCAATCAAAGCATGCTGTTGCCACCACCAGAATGCCGTCATTACAGAGCTCAGCAGTGTGGCATTTTTTTGTGTGTCTGCCTCTGACAACAGCGATGCCATTTGCAACATGTGCCAAAAGAAACTGAGTCGTGGGATGTCCAACACTGTCCACAAGAATTCCCCCTGGAGAAACCGGCAAACCGTCAGCAGCCCAGAGTTCCAAGTCAAAGGAGGTTCACTCACATGCCAAATTTGATCAGCTTCTCTGTGTCTAATACCACATATGGATAGTAGCCACAGTTCCCGCACATTGGTTGAGATATTAGCCATGATACAAGTATTTAAAACAATTTTTTCTCCAACAAAATGACTTTTTTTTTTTGCTAAAAAAATAGTTTATTCTGTTTTTGCAAAAAGCTAATTTAAGGGAACAAAGGAGTAACGTTTCGGCCTGCAAGCTTGTCAAGCTTGTTCCTTTAAATCTGCTCCTTTGTTTTAATAAATCAGATTTTTGAAGTGCCTGGACCTGACTTTCTTCATATCTGCTAAATTGGGATTTTCCAACCCTGGACCTGGAGCACCTGGATTGTATGCAAGAGTGTGGGAGCTTTTTGTGTATACAAAATGTTCTGCTGTTGGCATTTTTTTGCAATTAATTCTATCCATGTTTCACCATTTTATGATAAGCAATTTGTTAATTTGACTTTGTTTCTATGCCTTTATGTGTTCTGCAATATATAAATATCAGTGTGAAAAGCATTTTTAGAATCCTTTCTATGCAGCAAATCAAAATAATTTTCTTAGAATTTCTAACTCTTTTTAGTGTGGTATTTTTAATATATTATATTCTAGGCCAAGCATGTAAAAGGCTAAGTCTAGCATGGGCAAAATAAACATGGTTTAGGTTTATGTGGGCCGAACCCCCCTCCCTCCCAAAACTTAAATTTTCATAGATACGTAGGTTTATTTTAAAAAGTACAGCATAAAAAAAAACAGCATCCCCCTCTACTAAACCACAGCAACCCCTCTACTAAATCCCAGTCCCCCCTCTAATTAATCCCAGGCCCCCCATATACTAAATTCCAGCCTCTGGTATACCCCAAATGGTGCCGTCCACACCCTGTGCCAAATCTAATACTCCCGCTGTTTCTTGAAACCCTGTGAAGATGAACATGTCAATGTCACGTCAGAATGTGACGTGACGTTGTGTTCCTCCATGCACCTCCAGGTACTCCACTGTCCAGTCACAGCCAATGCAACACTGACCAACACACACACACTCACTGACACACACACACACACACACTTACTGACAGGCACTCACTGACAGACACACACACACACACACTTACTGACACACACTCACTGACAGACACACACAGAGATAGACACACACACACTCACTGACAGACACACACACACAGACAGACACACTCACTGACAAACTCACACACACAAACACACACTCACTGACAGACACACACACACACACTGACAGACACACACAGTGACAGACACATACACTGACAGAAATACACACACTAACTGTCAGACACACACTCACTGACAGACACACACACACACACACATTGACAGACACACACACACACACTGACAGACACACCCACACACTGACAGACACACATCCTAGCGCACACTTCATTTTCTTTATTGCTCCCTACTTTTGGGAGCTGATGTGGGCCCTCTCCCTGGGGTCCAGTGGAGATCTTCTATCTGGAAATCTCCTTCCTGCTCTTCACTGCTCCCTCGTGCTTAGTGATGCCAGGTGCCGGGATATGACGTCATATTCCGGTGCCCGGCTTCACTACAGAGGGCGCATGCGAGGGAGCAGTGAGGAGCAGGAAGGCTGAGCTCCCTTGCTGGCCTTCCTCCCTGGCCGGGTAAATGTTAGCATAGTAGGCACCTGCAATATGGGGAAAGCAGGTGCCTACTCTGCTTTAACACTAAGCACGTACCCGCAGCCTGCGAGTTTGACATGCTTGTTCTAGGCAGTTTTAATGTAAGATTCTTCATAGCTTGACAGCTGTACTGAAAGTATCCTAATAATAATAGACAGTAGACAGTATCCTTGTATTTGGGCCTAATGACAGATATGTTCCAGCTGCCAAAAATGTGTTAATAGTTGCTATAACTATATTTAACTATCAATGTCATATTTAGAATAACATTTCCCATTAAATTGCATTATTTCCTAAATTTATTTTCTCAAATTTAAGTTTATTTTTTCCCATTGTAATTTAGCAGAGCAGTACTTCAGGATTGCTTAGCTAGAAACACAATTCTAAACTATGAGTTTGAATTTTCTGGCAGCCTTAAACCAAATTGATGTTTGTGGCTTTTCTCTGTATTTCCACAGCTGCAATTTTTAAGTATCTGTGGCAATAGAGACATAAACCTCAAAATAAAAGATAGTTATACAACATATCATATACCTATTTGGTAGCCAGGGTCTGGTAAATAATTCCCTTTTGCACTAGTAGCCACAATTCCCAATTTGCACTTGGGGTAGCATCACTAAAAGTGTGTTATGCTTTGCCAGTAAACTTGCAAAAGAATAAACCCAGCCAAGTTGGAGGTTTTAGTTTATACTTTTTAGATAAATTGAGCAGTTAGTAGTCAAAGGTCAAATCAGTGGAAACAACTCTTGAATGTGACTAGATTTGCTTATCAAGCTTTCTTTTATTTTGGCAATCTTATATATTAGTTGAATTTGACTGTAAGACAGAGTCTGCACAGTCAACTATGCAGCTAGCTATACTTTCACATACAATGCATATTTATGGTGTTGGTTCTGTAAGCGCAAGTAATAGCTATAGAAGAGTGCCTTACAATTGAGCGTTAGTAACTTATCAATAAAGTTTTCTGATTTATGACTGGTTTTGCACAACAGTTTTCAAGGCTGTTATAATTCAAAATTCACATCCAATTTTAATGTCATTTAATGCCATTAAACTCAGGAAATGTTATTAGCTTAAAAACAGTTCTAAATTAGAGCTTCAAATTTGTTATCTATGTAATAACATTTGTGATGTGAGCATCGACAGGCTATTATCTCAATATTTATAGTGAAGCGCTTACAACAAATAGTAATAAAACACGCAATTGGCTTATCCCTTTTATAGTACAGATCGGTCACGTGGGTCCACGATGTCCAATAATAGCTCAGATTGAGCGTTCTGTATCCCTAATTTCATCCTCCTGTGTAATTTCTTCCGGCAGCTTGTGATGTTGCAGTAACTGCGATACATCACTTCCCATTCGGGCCACCCAGCTTACCATATCCATCCTCTTTGATTCTCTTTCGGGAGGAAGTGACATTGCGGTCCTCCGCAATACATCACTTCTCACTTCTGCCCATTCAATGGGGCATCTGGATCTTTCCCACAAACATTCATAGTCCCTCCATCAGGAGCCTGAAGATGCTCATAAAACATAGAAAGGTCAATTTTGCATGTGGGAAAGAGGTTTATAAAGAAAAAACTGAGGTAAAATGTATATATGTTTTTTTAAAAAATAGATTGTGACTAGTTTCTACTTGTAAGCAGTACTATTATGCACAATGTTTAAAATTCACAATAATTAAAGAATGTATGTATACAAATTAAAGGTATATACACATTCAAATAAGTTAATTTAAAAATATGTGTAGCTATACACAGTTACTGGTATACACACTCTTAAATATGAGGTTATTTAAAGTCATAAGGTTACGGAATCAGGAAAAAATGAATAATGCATTGATAAAAATAAATGAAATAAAAAAATAAATATAAATAAAATTAAAACAGAAAACATAAAATAAAATAAAAAATAAAAACAAATAAAATAATTAATAATACATATAAAATGCAAATATATTGGATAAAGATATGAAAGAAAATATCAAATATCTGGAAAAATATTGCAAAAGGTCCCAGGAGTTATGGTCATCCCTAAACATGTGCTTTATAATTATTGATATTTGTGTGCATAAAAAGTTCATAAAAAGTCACACAGTTCAAAGTTTATGTTTAAACCTGCTAGTTGTACTGTATTGAGGTTAAATATCCACTTCATCTTTGTTTGACCTAGAACTTTCATGACATCTCCTCACCAGTTTTCCAATGTTTTCTGTATTCCCAAGAATTTTAGGCCCCTCGGGTCTCCATTATGTTTTTTTTTTAAATGTTATGACATGCTATGCCCATCATATTTTTGGACAAACTCCTCTATACGCATGTGTAAATTGAGCTTTCCGCATCAAACATTTTTAAGTCCACGGTAGCATGTCAACAGATAAACAACGTTCGTAGAGTGGCATACAATTAAATCTTTTATGTGGAACTCTTTATTCTCATTTGCATTTTTAAAGTTTTTTACATTTATTTTCTTGCTTTGAGTATTTCTATAAGCTAAACAAGTACTGCACCCATAGAAACTCCTACCTTTTTTATGTTTTTTTTTTTTTTTTTTACTAATTTGTGTCTCAAATTTGGTGCACCTCTAAAAATTATCATAGGTTTGCTGGGCACAATGTTATAAAATGCAGGATCTTCTGTTAAAGTTGGCCAATGTTCATTAATAATTGTTCTTAATTGACTACTATTATGACTATAATTAAAAATAATTGGTATATTATTTCCAAAATCTTCAGTTTTTTTCCCCTTTTCCCTCAATAAAGTGATCAAGCGTATCTTTGCATATTTAAGATGCTGTGTCAAAATCAGATTCCTTAGCCTTTTGAATATAAAGCCTTATATATAAATATATATATATATATATATATATATATATATATATATATATATATATATATATATAAATAAAAACTATATAACACTATTTCACATTTTACTTTAAAGTGTGAGTAGGGGGTATTCTAGACAAGTTTCAAGCTGCTTTTATTTACTATTCTTGTAAGTGCTAATTAACGAGCACAACTCCTCATTTAGAGGATCACTTCAATTTTTTCCCTACTATCTCAGTATTAACAACAAAATAATTCTGGCGCTTTTGCATGTTTTCAATTACATCACTAGCTGAAGGTCTTGGATAGACAAATGCATTAGTTAAACTAATAAGCGACAGGTATGTAATTAATCTATAATTTTCCACACCAACACTGCAGCATGTGTCCACGTGTGCATCTTTCTTCAGTGTGTTAAAAGTGGTCTTATCAGTATAGTGCACATGAGTATTTGTTATGTTATTAATTTTATAAAATTTTAATTAACTATAATGGATATTTAATTAGCTAGAAATAATGGTCCTTTAGTTTGTGTAATTGATTAAAAAGTTGTTAACTTTGCTTGTACACATTGTCAAGTGCCCAAACACATACAGCCAGTGGTGTATCCTGCTTTTGTGCTTCCCTAGTCTTGACAAAACTCAGGCGCCACCCCTCCCCCTGCCAACTTCCCACTTCCCCTGCCACCCCCCTCACCCCTCACTTCCCCCGCCATCCCCCCTTCCCCGCCTTCTAAATACACACACACACATTCACTTACAGACACAAATACACTAGCTAACAGACACACACAAACTAACAGACACAGACAAACACACTCACTAACAGACACACACACTCTAACACACTAGTTAACTCTAACTTGTTTTAACCCTTTTTTCGTGTGAAATTTACATTAAAGATGTAGCAAATTACATCCTCATTCAGTTTAATCCAGGAGCAAAGGACAGAGCTTATAATAATTATTGTCAGAGAGCCAATATGGATGAGCTCATTTTCAGAATAATGAAGTGTTGATTTCAACATTTAATTTTATTTCTTACATCTCAGAAATACACATATGTCAAATCTATTGGATCAGAAAATAGAATATTAAGATTCCTAGGAAGTGACAGTGCCCTTTTAAAGTTCTGATAACTGCTCTTTGGAAGGATTCTATCACAGAAACCTGACTACTTAACGTAAGGTGTAGTTTCCTTTTTCAGTAATTTAATAATAAACACAATTTTTCTTGAAAAGTATAAACAAGGTTGATTTGTGATATATTTACCATCTTCAATGGCTCAAAGGCAGCCATTAACATGTCAGTAAATTTCAGATGAGAGATTATCATTTACCCCAGAGTTAGATAACTAAATCATTATGGAAATTCCTATTACCGTATATACTCGAGTATAAGCCGACCCGAATATAAGCCGAGGCCCCTAATTTTACCCCAAAAAACTGGGAAAACTTATTGACTCGAGTATAAGACTAGGGTGGGAAATGCAGCAGCTACTGGTAAATTTCTAAATAAAATTAGATCCTAAAAAAATTATATTAATTGAATATTTATTTCCAGTGTGTGTATATAATGAATGCAGTGTGTGTGTATGAATGCAGTGTGTGTGTATGAATGCAGTGTGTGTATGAGTGCAGCGTGTGTATGAATGCAGTGTGTGTGTGTATGAATGCAGTGTGTGTGTATGAATGCAGTGTGTGTGTATGAATGCAGTGTGTGTATGAGTGCAGTGTGTGTGTATATGAGTGCAGCGTGTGTATGAGTGCAGCGTGTGTGTATGAATGCAGCGTGTGTATGAATGCAGTGTGTGTGTATATGAGTGCAGTGTGTATATGAGTGCTGTGTGTATGAATGCAGTGTGTGTGTGTGTATGAGTGCAGTGTGTATGAATGCAGTGTGTGTGTGTGTATGAGTGCAGCGTGTATGAGTGCAGTGTGTGTGTGTATGTGTGTGTTGCAGAGCCTTGGGGGGGGCAATTTTATTATTTTTTTTTACATTATTTTAATATTTTTTTTTCATTATTTTTTTATTTACTTATTTTTTTTTTTTTATTATTTTCATATTTTATTATTATTATTTATTATTTGTAATGTTATTTTTTTTTTTATTATTATTTTATTATTATTTTTTTTTTGTTTCGTCCCCCCTCCCTGCTTGCTAGCTGGCCAGGGAGGGGGGCTCCTTCCCTGGTGGTCCAGTGGATAGGCACTGTGTAGGAGGGGGCTGTGGGGGCTGCAGAGATGTTACTTACCTCTCCTGCAGCTCCTGTCAGCTCTCTCCTCCTCCGCCGGTCCGTTCAGCTCTTCTGTCAGCTCACAGTGTAAGTCTCGCGAGAGCCGCGGCTCTCGCGAGATTTACACTGGGAGCTGACCGAGGTGCTGAACGGACGGCGCGGAGGAGGAGAGAGCTGACAGGAGCTGCAGGAGAGGTAAGTAACATCTCTGCAGCCCCCACAGCCCCTGTCTGTATTATGGCAATGCAAATTGCCATAATACAGACTATTGACTCGAGTATAAGCCGAGTTGGGGTTTTTCAGCACAAAAAATGTGCTGAAAAACTCGGCTTATACTCGAGTATATACGGTAATATTAATGAAATTATTTCCTATTAATTCCTATTGTCTGCATGTATTAGAGTCAATTTCACCCCAATTGGATAGATCAATGATTCAAATGTGTCTTAACTATGGGGTCTCTCCACTAAAGCCTGTACCAACTGGGTACTGCTCTCAAAATACAAATACTGAAAGTGTTCCCCAGAATCACAGGGAGCACCAAAAAGGAAATACCGATTAAAAAAAAACTACCTACTAAAGGACGGCCTATTAACAGATAACTAAAATTATTTTGATACATAGCTTTATTAAGAAATCCCTCTATAGGAAAGTTTTATTAAATATATACGTCAAAATCTTTTAAGTTATATCACTGCTTCTTGGTGCTCCCTGCTATTCTGGGGGACCGTTTCAACATTTGTATTTTGAGTGTTGTATTTTCATAGGGGCTGCCTCATTGTTAGGTAGTGCCTGATGGTCAGTTGAGAGGTTCCCTTTTGTGAGAACCTCTCCTATTGTCCAATTGGGTACTGGCCTGTTTAAAGTAGGTTGTAACAGCAAGTGAAGAAAAGTGTTAAAGCTATTTACTAACAGTCAGCAACGTCATATGTTTGCAACCAACTCATACCACCTTACCATAAGAGAATAGCAAATAGCATTAGTAATTCTGCTTGAACTTTACTCTCTTCTGTGACTTTAAAAAAAAAAAAAAAATCTTTATTTATGAATGATATGCAATAAACAATGACAGGAATGGAATAGCATCTTACTTTCACATAATCCAATCAACATATCGGTAAGGCAATTGACCGATGATACAACCAGGGACGTTTTAGCCACGAGGCAAACAAGGCATTTGCCTTGGCGGCATTTTCCAGGGGGCGGAAATTCCTATTAATATTAATACAATTATTTCCTACTAATTCCTATTGTCTGCATGTATTAGAGTCAATTTCACCCCAATTGGATAGATCAATGATTCAAATGTGTCTTAACTATGGTTAGTGAGTGAGAGTGTGTCTGTTAGTGAGTGAGTGTGTCTGTTAGTGAGTGGGAGTGTGTCTGTTAGTGCGTTGTGAGTGTGTCTGTTAGTGTGTGTGTCTGTTAGTGAGTGTGAGTGTGTGTCTGTTAGTGTGTGTGTCTGTTAGTGAGTGTGTGTGTGTGTCTGACTGTGTGTGTGTCTGACTGTGTGTGTTTGTTAGTGAGTGAGTGTGTGTCTGTTAGTGTGTGTGTGTGTGTTAGTGTGTGTGTCTGTTAGTGAGTGAGTGTGTCTGTAAGTGAGTGTGTGTGTGTCTGGTTGTGTGTGTCTGATTGTGTGTGTGTGTGTGTGTCTGTGAGTGAGTGTGTGTGTTTCTGTTAGCTAATGCATGCGTATCTGTCAGTGAATGTGTGTGTGTGTGTGTGTGTATTTAGAAGGCGGGGCGGGGGGCGTCTGAGTTTTGTCCTGCCTAGGGCAGCACAAAACCAGGATACACCACTGGATATAACACATGGAGTACCAGTAGGTTGAATCACATCAACCATTACATATGAAGTTTGCAAGTTATCAGTCACAATTTTTTGTGGTAATTTTCCCCCAAGACATAGGGGAGAGAAGTAAAGAGAATAGAGAGAAATTAAGAAAGTATAGAGTGAAAAGGGTAGGGTGGGGGGTGTACGGGTTCAAGGTCCATCTTTTTATGTAAGCCACATGTATGGGGAGGGTGAGGGGGGGAGAGAGAGAGAGAGGTCATTAGGAAGAAAGTGTAAGCAGATTCTCCCTGCGTTTGAAACATTTCACATAATTTGTCATCATTAATTTGCAAAAGGACTATTTTCCCATGGTTCCCATGGTTCCCAGACCTTCTGAAATGCTTTAGTGGCCCCTCTCACCCTAGCTGTCAGGTCATCCATCGGGTGTATCTCTCTGAACCTGTTTATCACCCCTGTAATGTTGGGGATGCCCTGTTTTAGCAAGGCAAAAGCTACAGTCCTTCGTGCAGCTAGGGTTATTTTGTGAATATGTTTTTGTTCATTCCTGGTCCACCCTTCAGTAGATCTATATAACAAATATATATCCAAGGGTCTAGGTCTGGGGCTCCTGAGAACACTTGGATTAACAAATCCTTAATTAAATAGCAGAATCGTTTCACCAATGGGCACTCCCACCACATATGTATGTATGTCCCTTTCATCCTGCATCCCCTCCAACACACATCCATGGGGGATTTTTTCATTCTATATAGTTTTACAGGAGTAGTTTACCAGCAGAACATAATTTCTTCTGTGACTTTTTTTAACTGGCTTTATTGATGGAGAATTAGGGAGATTTTAGTTCACATGTAGCTACAGTGTGTAGTTTTCAGGACTCCAGAGACAATCTAGACAAGATTAACCAGAGTCGTTGGGCGCTGTTTGTTGAGTTTATATTAAACCATTTAAGAGCAGTTTGACAGCAAGCCTCTGAAGATTGCCCTCTCTCCATTCAATTTGATAATTTATCATTCTGCATTATAACTGTTATTAAGGTTGGACAAAGAAAAAACATAAACACATGTACAGACAATTTTGGTAGTGAAGGAAATTTCAGTTGGGAGGACCAGTGGTTAAGCTGTTGACATTATTCTTACCTTGCCGACTAAAGGCAATATCTGAGAGGCAAAATTCACATTGCTGGCCTACATTCGCACTGACCTGTAACTACTACGTGAGGATTTGCAATGCCTCGCAGATCACATGGGCCGACATTAGGCAGATAGCGACAATCTCCTGTCAGCATAAACAGCAAAGGCGGACACGCTAACATGCAAAACTCAAAATCTGCATGCTATGGCTCTATATTTGGAGACCTGTACAGCATTGGCTGATGCAGTAACTTGAGGATAAAAGTCTGGAGAATTCTCTGCAGCATTTCAGCACCATCCTTTTGAAGGTGTTTAATAGCTTTTTTGACAGAAACTTGATGACCTTCATAGAATTTGTGCAAGCCCATTGCACCCTGTGGCCTAAAGGAGCACTGTAAAGTCCATCAAAGGACAGATTTGTTGTCTAATGCTTTTGGCCTCAAACAGGATATACTCTGGGTAGCCAAGAATTTCAGGCCCTAGTAATTTAATTCCCTTTCGATCTCCTAATAGCTGCACTCTCTTGGGGCCCACTCCTTGATGTGATAGTCATTGGCTCCATAGTTGTGTCTTATGTCTCGGGAATACTTTCCCCCATATAAGATAAATATGATAAACCCCTTCTTTTAATTCACTTAGTAGAAAAGGTTTCAAATTTTAAGGAAGTCTATAAGACTGAAATATCATAAGTGCCTCTCTATGACAGTGTGCCTTCCACCAACCTAACTGCTATAGAGAACTTGGACGGGGAATTTAATGTGTGATTATTTAAAACAAAAAGTGAATTTTAGTGTTCTTAGCAACTGTTGTATTGATTTTTTCAGGATATGAGAAAACAAAAATATATGTAATCTTTTATTTGCTGGTTAATTATCTTTAATTTTAATTAGGATAGAGGTAAGGTTAGATACCTTTTGCTTAGTCCTGGAAACAATCTTCTTATATCGTGATTGTAGCAGAATGGACCATGCTACCGTACTCTTGGCTGTCCATGCCCATTTTTTACCCCTTTCCGTTGTCCTCTATGTTTGAGATGTACAATACATGTGCGAGGCATTCTCCCCTTTGTTTGAAAACCAAGCTTTCCCGCTGCTTTACATTGCCGTTTGTTTAATTCCGTTCCCCTAAGTGTTTTCCACGGTTTTGTTCTACAACCGAACGGTAAACCACCCAGATATGGAGTGTGCCTCTCATTAACACCATTCACACCTCCATAAACCACAATTACACGAACATTCTAAGCGGTCAGCTGGGTGGTCGCCGTTCGTATAGGCGAACACGTGGCGGCGGCCATCATGAGACACGAACAAAGACAGTGGTGTTTGCTCGTGGAGTGTGTGGAACTAAAATCGGAAACTCGATGGCACGAACACCGGGACTTCCAACTTCAGTTACTCTGTCAGAAAGCATACGAACAGAGTGGCATTCAGGGGGAGCAACCTCTCGAACAAGAGATTCATATGAACGGACGCACGAACAGATTGCCATGTTATTTTATATATTTTTCCAAAGCTATCCAGAGATATAGTACTTGAGGGGGTACCTTATGGGGAAATGCATATTTTGGGGTGTTAAATATTTTACATGTCCTGGACCTGAGAGCTAATGTAATTATCTTGTGTATTTTACCCTGTCTACTCTCAGGTCCAATGGGTAATGCCCCTGGAATATGTATTTGAAAACCCCTTGCAGGGGAATTCTCATAAAAGGCTAGCTGTGGCTCCATTAAAACTAGTTATAACTCCAGAGCTGAGTGTCTTCCAGTTGCTGGGGAGGTGTGGGGAGAATCTTCAACTACTTTTGCTGTATTTGGCTGTTCCCTTGGAGTAACGTACTTGTTCCTGAATACATCTTGGAGTAACCAGTGGAGGAGAGTCCCTGCTAGGACTAGGGCTCCGCTACAGTGATATTGTGATATCACTACAAGGCTCATTATTCACAAATGTACACAAATATATTTGCATTTTATTTAAAATAAAACAGTTGCATCATTCAAGAAAAAATAGTTTATTATCAGCTCTGTCCATACATTCATTCTTTCAATATTTCCTGTAATTTAAGAAAGGTCGGTCACAAGTTTTTGATGGAGATATTATGTTATTTCCACCCCTCCCCCAATATCAAAATTATTTTTAATATATCGTCTTAAGCACTGATAATAGAATATAAAATTAGCCCTGAGGTTTTCATTTTGAAATATTTTTTGTTTTACGTAAATTCAGATTGAAACAAATCTCATGAGCACTCAAGTGAACACAAGACAGCATTGTAGCACACATTTTGAGTGACCTTGATTACATTATAAACATTATAATTTGCAAAAATGGAAAATCATTCCAACAGCTTAAATTACATTTATGTGCAGCCAGTAGGAGAGATACCAATTTCTATTGGCTGCACATTGTCCTGTTGGTCTAAACACCTTCTCTCTCTTCTCTCATCAGTTACTTCGTTCTCAGTCAATCACATTCATAAACACAAAAACAGGTTTTCTTAACTAGTATTACACACACACACAGATATATATATATATATATATATATATATATACACACATACATACATGTGTATGTTTATATCCTCTTTTGTGTTTTGTTGAGTTCAGCAGCTTTGTTTATAGAAATATTAAGAAAAAGATGTACTGTTAACCCAGTTGCGTCGAATATGCTTCAAGTGCATTGAGTTAACAGTCTAGTTATTTAATAAGTCAGTTGTACAGTTCAGTAAAGTACAGTAATGCTTATAGCATCTCAATGTAAAAGCACAGCAGCAAAGTTCTCAGTAATGTGCATTGTACTGGAAACATCATCACGCAATTTAAAGAAGTCCACTCATTGTTAAAAAATGAGCATTGCTAGTACTATTTAAGTTATGAAACGTGTGGTCATACCTTGCGTCCTACCTCGTGTACTGTATGCAGATTTCTGCTATTTAAACAATAAAACGAATCGCAGACAAAAGTGCACAGCTTAGTTAAATTTATCTGTGCAATATTGTTGCACAAGACGGTTCTTTAAATATTACAAAGCCTGCTTAAGATCATTTGGAGACATTTACGAGAAACATTTTTTTTTCTTTTGTTTTCTCTGTATCCCACTTCTTCCATATGTCCCCTTCCTTCTCCAGTTTCAAAATCATATGTTTCAATTGTACATATTTATTGCATGTCTACAATGCTCCAGAGGGCTCACACATCGGTATGGTGTGAGCTGAATGAAGAAAAACTGCCACGCTGACTGCGATTGAACTGACAAAAGCTCGCTGCTCGACTTCTACGACCTTTGTTTTCGGTTTTACCCCGTTGCTTGTCGTGCATTAGAAAATTCTCAATAAGTTGCAGTTTTTTGTGTTCTTCTTTAAGAAAGACATTAACAAGCATGGTTTTCTCCTTTTTGATTTGTTCACTTATGTCTTTAGGTATGTCAGGTATTAACCAGTCCACAACTGCACTTAGAAACATAACTAAATTCTAAAAAACAAAACAAAAAAACAAAAAATAATGTTAAACAGTAAGTCTGTATTTATATTTTAGCATTCATGAAAAAGAGACCTAGTGACACTTCAAAATGTGTCTGTAAGTTGTCTTCTGTGTTTTTGCCTCACTTTAAATTTTTTGTTGTGTTTATATGGGAGCTATTTTAACTTTACTCTCTTTGAGGTAAAACTTTGTTTTTCTGATATCAGAATGGGAAACAGCTTCTGCTGCTGTGTAACCTGATAGATGTTTGGGAACATACTGTTGTAAGCTATCATTCAAGTTACAAACATAATTGTGAAAAAAGAAAAATATCTTAAACATGGGTGGATAAGTCACATTCTAACTGGCCTTCAGAAAAATATAAGACCCCACTGTACAGCGCTATGAAACTTGTTGACGCTATATAAATAATAAAATAAAAATAGTAATAATAGGGAAATGATACAAAAGAAATAGAAAACATTGCCAGATTTTTTAATAAATAATGTTAACATAGCGCATAACTAAGAAAATGGAGCAGATTTGGTATGATTTTTTTTTACCCTTTTTGTTTAAATACAAATAAAAATAAAAAGGTTTTGTTTTTTAAATAACTCAGCATCTCTCCTTGAGATTTGTATACACACATAAATTAAAATAAAATAGATATTATTTAAATAAATTAAAAAAAAAAAAACATATATATATATATATATAAAAGTATGTATATATATATATATATATATATATATATATATATATATATATATATATGTATATGTGTGTGTCTTTAGTAACACATTCCAGCTTGTATTTCTGAACTCAGCATACATAGACCTATAATAAACTGTACACACAAGCATGGTTTCACAATGCAATTTGTATAATGCTAGAATTCACCGTACCTGTTCCCTTGCATCAGTTCCTGATTCTGAGCGAAGGACATTGTGAGAGCAATCAAATTTGCTAGCTCAATGTATAGAAGAAATGATATTGCTTACTTAATGGAGACTCTGCCATCCACACAGTTATGATTGATAGGTCCACTTTTAGACATGGATATATAATAAAAATGATGATGTAATGTAAAAAAGAATCCTTTACCTATAATTGCTGTATCTTTTATTTTTCTGTATTTGTGAGTATATATATATATATATTATATTTTATGTATATTTCTTATATTATAATTTTTAATATTAATTAAAATTTAGCAATTTACCTCTTGGTTTTCCTCCTATCTCTCCTAAGGCTCATTCAGTATCACCTTTTCTAATGATACCTCCTCCCTTCGTCCTGTCTCTGTTGGAGTCCCCCAAGGCTCTGTACTTGGTCCCCTTTTATTTTCTCTTTATACTGTCTCTCTTGGCAAACTTATTACCTCACTTGGATTCCTATACCACCTGTATGCTGTTGACACTCAGAAATACCTCTCCTTCCCGGCCCTCCCCCTGCCATCCTGCAATGTGTCACTGCTTGCCTTTCTTCCATCACTAAATGGATGTCCTTCCGATTTTTAAAACTCAATCTCTCTAAAACTGAACTCCTTGTCTTTCCTCCTCCTAATACTGATCCACCTCTTTCACTCTCCTTTCAAGTTAGTGGTACCCACATCAGTCCATCCTTGCAAGCACGCTGTCTTGGTGTTATACTTGATTCTGGCCTTACATTTGAACCTCACATCCAGTAGGTTACCAAATCCTGTAGATTCCACCTTAAAAACATAGCCCGCATCCACCCCTTTCTTACGCAAGATGCTTCTAAGGAGCTTGTCCATGCTCTAATAATCTCTCACATGGATTATTGTAACAATTTCCTAATAGGTCTTCCCACAAATTGTATTGCTCTGCTACAGTCTGTAATGAATGCTGCAGCCAGACTGATTTTCCTCTCCTGTCGCTCCTCTCACCCCTCTGTCAGTCCTTACATTGGCTTCCTGTATCCTATTGGAGTAAGGTACTAATCCACACCTATAAATCACTGACCAATTCTAGCCCCTCCTATATCTCTTCACTGATCCACAGGTATGCCTCTTCCCAGTCTCTCCGCTCTGCCCGTGCCTTCTCCTGTCTGCTGCATGCACCTGTACGGCCAACTCACGCTTGCAGAACTTCTCGCGGGTGTCTCCTAACTTAGGGACAGCCCTTAAATATGGGCAGCTAGTGACTCCATGTCACTACTTGTGAAAATTTGCAGTCAGCAAAAAGCCACTGCTCGCTAACAGTTGTATATTTGATGTAGTGGTATACCTGAATTTTGTTTTGTAACACTAAAATACCTGTTCTTTGTTTCATAAATCTCCAATAAATTCTAAGGATGCCAGGAAAATAAAATGGATAAAACTAGAAAATAACATCATATGTTTTGATTATAAAAGTCATTTATTGACATCTACAGTTTGTACTGAAACATAACCAAGTATTTTTCTAATTAAAAAGTAGAGCACAATAAATGCATTTTTTAATTCTCTGGCAAAGATGGCATTTGTGGTGATTTATGGAGCATACTACATTAGTACCACTTTTCAGTAAGTACTGAAATGGATCAAGTGTATCTCTCTCCTTCAGTGGCAGAGACAGCTTTCCACACAAACTTTCAGTTAATTCATGTATTATAGATAAATGTGACATAGTATCCCATCAATCTAACCCATCCTGGGCCACTTGCTGTTTTGTGGAACATTCAGAGAGAACCACAAACCAAAATAATTTACTAAAAATACTTTACAGTACTAAACATATAAATATTTCCTTTACACTTACCTGAAAAAGAATAACAAAGGCCAGACGAACAGCTAAAACAGTCCAGTACTGTTTAGAAAAATCATATGGATTTTGTGCCCACGGAGGCTCTCTAAAATCTTTATACCTTTGAAGAAATAAAACAAATTCAAGCACAGTTTTTATTAGTAGCTGTTCTAAAAATGCTAAAATATATTACATTACATATAGATTGTACTAACAGAAAAATAGGTTCCTCTTCAATCTGTCAATTATTCAGTATAGAGTCGACATAGACCAGGAGAACAGGAGAACCCTTCTTCAGATGTGTCTCCTGCTCTACATCATAGCAATAACAGTGAATGTGCTGTGGTTGATATGATTACTCCTTAGTCAATGCCACTAGTGTTGACTAGAGGAGTATAGAAATAGGGTGACCATTGTCAGTATGTTTAGACATAGTCATGCTGGCAATGAAGCCAGAGTGTAAGTACCCTGTAGAAGGTGTGTCCAAGCAGGGTAAGTTAAACTGGAGCATGATAGAGACT
Organism: Pelobates fuscus; assembly: GCF_036172605.1. Taxonomy (NCBI): domain Eukaryota; kingdom Metazoa; phylum Chordata; class Amphibia; order Anura; family Pelobatidae; genus Pelobates; species Pelobates fuscus. The sequence goes on from NC_086319.1 coordinate 186,491,819, forward strand.
ACAGGTGGGAGTTAGGATAATTTAAAAACCCCAGAGCTGCTGCGTAGGCAACAGCACGCACACATACTTCTGTTAAGACTTAGCCCACACTCTTACCGCTAACATACGCAGATTGTATATTAGGAGGTTACGAAATGCTCACGAATACCTATGTCAAAATTGATGTGTACTATGTTAACCGCATTACCTTTGTTCAACATACTATGCCTCTGCGTAGGCAAATGTGCATATATTTCTTTTTGCAAACCTGTTCCTTGTCTGCTAAAATTTTGCGCACAAAATATATATATATATTTTTTTTTTTAAAACCCAGAGCTGATGCTATAGCAATGCTGGATTTGGGGTAAGTGATAATAATATTCAGAAACTTTAACTATTGGAGGGATTTCAGTTAAAGTGATACTTATTGAGGATACTTGTGTCAGGTAAATATGGTTGAGCTGTTGCAAATCAATTTTATAACTTTTTTGACATGCATTTTTCTGGGATTTTCTATGTTATTCTGTCTCTATTCTGTTAAAATACACCTACCAGTAAAATTATAGACTGATCATTTCTTTGTCAGTGGACAAACGTTCAAATCAGCAGGGGATCAATTACTTTTTTCCCTCACTGTACCTCTTTCAAATGATCCCTCTAAAAGTCCTGAATAGCTGGTTAGCCCTTCTACAAACTTCTTCCTCCTCTTTTATGTCGAAAGGTAAGAAGCTCAGGATAAGCAAACGTATCCTATCTCAGACCTGAAGATGGTGGCATAAAATACCCAAATATTAGATTTCAGTATTCAGTCAACATGATATCTCATGTCCACAGAACCTAAACTCTAATCATGTGCAATTTGTTTCGGTCCAAATATGAATTCGGACGGATTTCGGGCAATTCGGACATTCGGGTAATTCCGAATGTCCGAATTGCCGAAGTGGCAAATTGCTGAGGTCCTGAAGTTTCAATCAAGTAACATACATTTATATAAAATGTAAGTTAATTAGTGAGTTAATGTAATGACAGGAATGAATAAGTAGATAACTCCCAAGGTATTAGGGAGCTATCTACTAAAAGGCTGAAAGACCTAAATTGGTCTTTCAGCCAAATTTACTAATACTAAGTAAACTATACTATACCGCGAGTAGGGGCATGTCTATTAAACAGTGTGGCTGTGGCTGCTCACTGTTAAAGAAAAAAAGGGTCCCCCCTCCCAAGACCCCACCAGTGGGGGCTTTTAAACTAAAGTAAAACTAAAGTAAAATGATGGGGGGACCTATTGCCCCCCTGGCTCCCACCCCTTAGCTCGGGTGGGGGCCCTAATGTAAAATAATGGGGGGGACCAGTTGTCATCCCCCAGGCCCCCACCGATGAGCAGCGGGTGGGGGCGCTAAATCAGAATAAGGAGGGACCTAATGTCCTCCCCCCTGGCCCCCACCCCTGAGCAGTGGGTGGGGGCCCTAATTTATAATAAGGGGGACCTAATGTCCTCTCCCCTGCCCCCACCCCTGAGTGGTGGATGGGGGCCCTAAATACTAATAAGGGGGGGACCTAATGTCCTTCCCCCCTGCGCCCCCAACCCTGAGCGGTGTGTGGGGGCCCTACAGTAAAATAAGGGGGAACCTAATATCCTCCCCCCTGGCCCCCACCCCTGAGCGGTGGGTGAGGGCCCTAAATACTAATAAGGGGGGGACCTAATGTCCTCCCCCCTGGTCCCCACCCCTGAGCGGCGGGTGGGGGCCCTAAATTGGAATAAGAGGGGGTGCTTATGTCCTCCCCCCTGGCCCACACCCCTGATCGGTGGGTGGCGGCCCCACAGTAAAATAAGGAGGGGGGACCTAATGTCCTCCCCCCTCGCCTCCACCCCTGAGCAGTGGGTGGGGGCCCTAAATACTAATAAGGGGGGACCTAATGTCCTCCCTCCTGGCCCCCACCACTGAGCGGCGGGTGGGGGCCCTAAATACTAATAATGGGGGACCTAATGTCCTCCCCCCTGGCCCCCACCCATGAGCGGTGGGTGGGGGCCCTATATGAGAATGGTGGGGGGGACCTTCTGTTGTTCCCCCCTGTCTCCCACATTCTTCTTCTTTCACATTCTTTCACATGTAACATTCTTCTTCTTTCACTGGGTAAGTATATTAGTACTTAGGCAATACTGTGCTTCAGAACTGAGCGGCGGGTGGGGGCCCTAAATACCAATAGGGGGTCCTATTGTCCTCCACCCCCAGCTCCCACCCCTGAGCGGCAGGTGGGGGCCCTAAAAAAATGTTACCCCCCCAGGTGACTAGGGGTCCCCAAACCCCTAGTCACCCCCTCCCCCCAAAAAAATGATCCCCTACCTATCCCCCTCACCCTAAAAATAATGAGGGGGAGACCTTTAACTAAGTACCTGTAAAAAAAAATAAAACTTACCATTCAATGTTTTCTTTATTCTAAAATCTTCTTTTTTCAGCCCCAAAAAAGGGCAAATAAAAAATCCATAATATCCGACGCAATAAAAAAACACTCAAAAAACGAGCGCAAAAAAAATAATCCATGTTCATCCGGCAAGGGCTCCGCGCAGACTGAGCTCTGCAGGGTGGGGGAAGGCTTATAAAGCCTTGCCCCGAACCTGCAATTAGGCTCAGAGCACTCTGATTGGTGGGTTTAAGCCATCCAATCAGAGTGCTCTGACGGGTAAATCAAGAGACTGGCAGGTAAGTCTCTACATTTACCCATCACAGCACTCTGATTGGTTGGTTTGAAATCCACCAATCAGAGTGCTCTATGTCATTTTACACTGCGTGGGAAAGTTCTTTGGAATTTTCCCACGCTGTGTAATTTGACTCATAACTCTCTGATTGGTGGATTAAGTAACCAATCAGAGAGTTATGAGTCAAATTACACAGCGGGTGAACATGGATTTTTTTTTCTATTGCGTCGGTTATTCTGGATTTTTTTTGCCCTTTTTTGGGGCAGAAAAATGAAGATTTTAGAAGAAAGAAAACATTGAATGGTAAGTTTTATTTTTTTACAGGTACTTAGTTAAATGTCCCCCCCCCTTCATTAATTTTAGGGTGAGGGGGGTAGGTAGGGGGATAATTTTTTTTGGGGGGGTGACTAGGGGTTTGGGGACCCCTAGTCACCTGGGGGAGGGTGTTAAATTTTTGTTTAGGGCCCCCACCGGCCGCTCAGGGGTGAGGGCCAGGGGGGAGGACATTAGGTCCCCCCCTTATTAGTATTTAGGGCCCCAACCCGCCACTCAGAGGTGGGGGGCCAAGGGGGAGGACATTAGGTGTCCCCCTTATTAGTATTTAGGGCCCCCACCCACTGCTCAGGGGTGGGGGCCAGGGGGGAGGACATTAGGTCCCCCCTTATTAGTATTTAGGGCCCCCACCCACCGCTCAGGGGTGGGGGCCGGGTAGGAGGACAATAGGTCCCCCCCATCATTTTACTTTCGGTGCCCCCTTTAGTTTAAAAGCCCCCACTTGCACGTCGCGGGTGGGGTCTCGGGAAGGAGGACCCTATTTTTTAACAATGAGCAGCCACAGGCTGCTCACTGTTTACTAGACATGCCCCTACTCACGGTATAGTGAGTAGGGGCAAAATTTACTAATACTAAGTAACTTTTACTTAGTATTAGTAAATTTGTCTGAAAGACCAATTTAGGTCTTTTAGCCTTTTGGTAGATAACTCCCTAAATACCGTGGGAATTAGGGAGTTATCTACTAAGCAGCTGCAAGAGAAGTCCCGAAGAGCCAAAGTCCCGAAATTCCGAAATGCCGAAGTTCCGAATATATAGAAAATAACAAAGTACTAAATCAACTTATTACCACATGGGTCGAGTTTAAAAAGACTATTGGAATACATAATGATATCTCTATCAGTTATTGAATTTAATGTAGAAAATCTATCTTTATATCTGGGAATACATCATATAGATCAGATTTTATATCAAGGTAAACTGATGTATTTTGAAAATCTAGTTCAATTATTTAATTTGCCTAATTCTGAAATGTTTACTTATCTTAGAGTTAAATATTTCCTTCAAAATCATCAAATTATAATTAGTCCTAATATAAATAAGGTATTAAAAAAGATTTTTTTTTGTAATAAAATAGTTCCAAAGATATTAACTAAAGATATTGAATTAATCCACGTTACTAATTTCGTGGAGAGTTCTGGCCCAAAATGTCCTGGAAAAATCAGTATTTTATAACGCATTGTTTTGTTGCCTTTTAAGGTTGTTTTAGTTAGAAATTGGAATTTGCCTTACCTTAAATCCCAAAAGAAACAGGATATGTGGGATTATTGGCTTACCTTGATTGATGCCGCAAGTACCTTAAACCAAGGCCTGGCATAGTCCTATGCTCTGTAGTGTTTTAACTGAGAAAAAGGATAAGACAGGCCCTAGTCTCACCGCACGACACAGGAGTTTTGATTTGTTGTGTCCAATATGTTTGTATTTTGTTTGTCTAATCGATCTACATGATGTTTATATGTGTCTCAATATGATATGAAAGAAATTTAGAATTATATACTTCAAAGACATATTGTTAATTATCTCTATGTAATAAATGTGAAAATTATATATAAAAAAAAAAAAGAATGATTATAGTATAATTGAATATTGTTGTTGTTTACTTTTTATTTTTTCCCCAGTAAGTGTCCTGTATATTGTAATTGCTTAAAGGTATTTCGGACTTGACCCAAACAAGAGTAGATCTAAAGGAGACTGGTCCACTAATTGAATTTTTTGAAAAAAGTTAACAATTCTAAAATGAGTAAATGTTTAATTATCATATTTATGTTGTAAATCTTGGAAGGTATTAGGAGATATATTTGAACCCAGTTGACCAATTTTTACTATACCTTTTTTCCACCATTTAGTTATATTAAGGTCTTTTATAAACAATTTAAACACTTCTAGTGGGGCTTTAGGAGACTTTTAGGAGACTTTTTTTTTTTTAGGATCTATAGATTTATATATTTGAGAAATTATCATATTATCAATCTTTAGGTTTTTTAATAATTTATCAATCCAGAACAATAGATAGGGGTCCACATTACCACAGTATTTCCTCTCGATCTTATACCATATTTTCCCAAATAATTTATGTTACCCCATTCTAAAAAGTGGGAGAACATAACTGTGTTGTGGATCAGTTGGATGTTAGGAAAGGACAATCCCCCCTCGCATAAATGAGTCATCATTATTTTCCTAGTTATTCTTGCTCTTTTCTCCGACCAAACAAATGAATAAAATAGCTTATCAAAAAGATTCAATATTTTGTTTGGGATTCTTATTGGTATCGTACGAAATAGATTTTCCAATTTCGGTATTAAGTATGCCTGTAGTATATCAAGTCCATCAAGGAAAGTATTGTGTTTCCACAATTTTTAATTTGATCATTCATATCTTTGAAAAGTTTAAGATAGTTTAAGTTTATCCAAGTTTTTAAATCAAAATTAATTATGGTTCCCAAATAATTTTTTGTTTGAGAATCCCAATTACATTTATATTTTAACTTAAGTCATTTTTCTTGATCTTGAGATACATTTCGGTGTATTATTTGAGGTTTTTGTAAATTAATTTATAATTGGAGAAACGACTGAAGTTATCTATACAATCCATAGCTGAAGGAATGGAGCTCTCCGGATGAGTAAGAGTTAGAATTATGTCATCTGCAATTAACGTTATTTTTTGCTCACTCTCACTTTTTGAAATTCCTGAGATATTATTGGTTTGTCTGATATTGGCAGCTAGAGGTTCGATATAAAGAACATACATCAGAGGCACCAAAGGGCCCCCGTGACGTATGCTGTTCCTAATATCGAACCAATGTGAATTTAAACCGTTACCAAATACTTTTGCTTTGGGATGTGTGTATAATGACAAAGTTAAATCCTTTAAAGTTCCTAGAATTCCAAATTCTATCAAGGTTTCATCTAAAAACTTCCAACTTTTGGCATTGACAATAAAAATGGTTGGTAAATGTTCTTTATTAATATTCAATGTCATATTAGCAATTTTCTGGAGATTGCCACTTCCTGATCTTACTTTTACAAACTTTGATTGATCATTACTTATTAATTCAGGTATAGCTTTACTTAGTCTAATTGCAAGGATCTTTGAAAGTATTTTTATGTCCAAGTTTATGAGAGATATCGGACGATAACTGGTGACAAAATTTTGATCTTTCCCTGGTTTGGGAATAGTTGATATTGTGGCACTAAATAACTCCAAAGATATACTTTTTGCTAGGTTTACTTCAATTAATAGTTTATGTAGCAAAGGAGATATTATAGGTTCAAATGTCTGATCGAAGAGGGCAGGATAGCCATCTGGGCCAGGAGTATTTCCATTAACTAAGTTATTTATTACTGTCTTAATTTCTTCGATTTTTTTAATTGGTTGTTTTTTCCTCTTGGGTTTAAGTTTTTTTACATAGTAACTTCCCTACTCTATTACTACTGCTGTACCATTTTTTTTTTACATGACACAACCATTTTTTTTGACTCTATCAGCAAGTAAAAGGTTTATCTGTAGTTGAATTGTTTTAATTTGATCAGCTATTTCTTTAGAGAGACTTCTTTTATTAGTTTGTTCATTTCTAGCAAGTTTTATGTATAGGTCTAATAATTAAGCTCCTTTTTTTTTTCCTTCACTCTAGCTTCTAGTTGGATTAAATTACCCCTCATTACACATTTGAACTATGACCATATTGCTTCATTGGATACATTACCTATATCGTTATTTGTTATAAACTCTTTAGCTAATAGTTCTAAGGATTTTTTATTCTCTTTATTAAGTAAAATTGTTTCATCCATTCTCCATTGATGGTTAGTTTTATAGGTTGGATAATTTTTAATTATAAAATCAATTGGAGCATGGTCAGTCCACTTCGGTGTTGCACCCTTGGGTGTTGCACTCTCTATATGTCAAACAGATCATAATTGTTAAGAATATCTTGTAACCATTTAGCTCTATTTTTATACACTTTCATTTTCATTTTATTTTTTTAGTGATTGTCTCTGATTTTCTATCCCATTTTTCAATTACCACAGTGTTCCAATCTCCACCTGTAAGGAATATACCTTTTTTTTTATTTTATCCAGCTTACTAAATATCTTTTTGTAAAATTTCTGCAAAAAATCGTTGGAGGCATATACATTTCCCAAAGTAAATTACTATCAAATATCTGCTATTTAAGTCTCTCTCTATGCATATTGGTTCAATATACAGAACAAATGATAGCCATCCCTCTTTTTTTTCCCCTCTTAGGTTTGCACATAAAACAATTGGATATCTAGAAAACGTGCACTGATCCTGACTATTGTCTTTCGAAAGTGACTCTTGCATACAACATAGATCTATATTGTCATCTAATAGTTTTTATAGAGTATACCGTTCTTAATACGATTATTTAAACCTTGGGTATTTGTAGATTTTTTTTTTAATTGACATTGTTTCACTTTAAATCCTCTTCTAAACAATTGTCTCTGCAATTCACAACCTGCAAGCTCACTCGACTCCGAACAGTATCCTCAGCACTACAAGTCACCACTATAATAAAATGTCTTACATTAACACACAAAGAACACAAAACATATTAAAAAAAACTAAATGCAAAACTCCACCTTTGATAGCACCTTATCTGTCGGTTCCCCTGAAATTCAAACATATTCCTTCTTAATTCAGGGGTAAACAAACACTGGTGGTGATACGAACTTGATTTTCATGTTTAGTAAATTACGGGAGATCCAGTATACTTAAATGTTAATCTAGACAAGACTTAGTTTTAAAGAGAAAGTATTTACAGTACAAAATATCAACTACGCCTGTACATTTTTATTTATTATAAAGTAATCCCAACAATATTATATGAAGGATATATATGAGGGTCTTACAATAATCTAATAAATCTGTAGATATATCTCAGGTTATCTATGAAGATTATTAATAACAGTTCTAATAAATGATTTGGGCTTTAATTTGGTGCAAATTCCTGAAAGTATTTCCCCTTATCCTTATTTCTCATTTAGTTATTAGTGAGAGATCTAAAGAGAAAAATAAACATTTTTATCAAAATAAATAAATTAAAAAACATATAATAAAACGTGCTTAAACTGTCTCTGACGTGTATAGTTTAAATTAAGAAAAAAAAAGTACTTTAAATTAAATTGTTAATTATAATTGATCCAAAGTGCTCTGTGATAAACACAAAATTAAATATCTTTAACATAATATTCCATATTATATTCTCATTAAAGGTATTTCATGTAACACTGACTTCACTTCTGACATTATCAGAGTATTGATTGGCTTTTCCTCCTGTATTATTTGATTGATTCTCTTAGCCAGCCAAACATCAAGTTCCTCAAAGTGAGTTTTTAGTAAAAGATAGCAGGGTGTAAGCATCAGTAGACAAATACAATTTTAACTGGATAAAAGAAAGCATCCAGAAAGAAGTGCCATGATGTAAATTAGTCCATAATTAAAATTAAACAAGACAGATTACAAAACAAACAAGAAACTAAACAAAAAACAACCTAAAGCTAAATATTAATGAAATATTTTAAATCTGTGCACCATCCCTTCTGAGGTTTTCAAAGAGCTGATTTTCTTTTGCAGACAGCAAAACATATGTGTAATTACATTTAAAAAAATAACTTATTATACAGGATTTCTGAACTCTAATCATATTACAAGTGAATGAATAACAAATGCTTGGAAAAATAGCATATCTATCCAGACTCTGGTAGTTCACAGTGTTGGTGGGCTACAATTAGTGTGCAATAAGTTAACAAAAAACAACACTTTCTATAGTCATGTCCTTGGTCTATTTCACTGTGAAAAGCATTTTGCTGTAATGTTTGTTGTCTAATGTTTAGTCCATCTCTGCTTATGTTTAAAAATCTATATTGAAAAAAGAGTTTAAGCATGCGTGGGATAGGCATAAGGCTATCCTAACTATAATATAAGGCCAGGGACTAATGAAAGTATTGAAAAAATTTGGGCAGACTAGATGGTCCGAATGGCTTTTATCTGCCGTCACATTCTATGTTTCTATGAAACAATACATTACATAAATGACCACCGAGTACATTGTAATACTACAAAAGATGATCAGCAACTATTTTATTGACTTATTGACTTTAAACATGTTAGAGGGCTTTTCTGCCTTCTGGGCATAAACATTGTGTTAATACACTTAGCTCTCAGTGTTCACTCCAAAAAGCATGCATTTATTAATTATAAATACATATTCCTCCATGGAAAAAGCTCTATGGAATTAAGCCTACAGGCTCGGAAACAATGTCATTACAACGAAAGACGTCAATGGTGTATCATTTTGCAATTGCGTTCATAAACCCGGAAGGTTCTTCTACATACAAATAGATGACAAGCTGCTTACCAATATGAGCATATTAGGGTACTGCTAAGGGCAAACTGTGAGTATATCAATGGATGAGAACATATGGTAATCAGTAATTCCGTAATGTTGTTTGTCTCATCATCCATTTGATTGTATATGAATAGCGACATTGGTAATAAAAAAAGGCAGTAAATCCAGTATAACATTCAGAAACGATATCTGAAGTCAAGGCTGTTTTACACCATGCGTTTTGAGAGGCTGTAAGGTGGTATACAAAGCCAAATTTGTCTTAACTATTAAAAAGAAAGGACAACTATTTTGGAATGGAACCGATTACTTAAAAAAGGACCACGCAGACATCTTATTGTAGTGGATATGGGGTCATGGTGCTGTAGTTAAATCCAATCATATGACTACGTTTTGTTTGACAAAAGGCTTGAAGTCAGTGCATACATATACACTATAAGGACAAATGTATTAGGACACTTGACCATTACACTAACAAGGACTTTTATGGCCTCGCATTCTAAATACATAGACATTAATGTGTAGTTGGTGTCCATTATGCAGCTTTAACAGCTTCCACTTTTTTGGGAAGGCTTCCACATGATTTTGGAGTTTTTCTGTGGGAATGTTTGCCCATTCATCCAATACAGCATGTTTGAGGTCAGGCTCTGATGTTGAACGAGAAGGCCAATCTCCTCTCCAGTTCATCCCAAAGGTGTTCGATGGGGTTGAGATCAGGGCTCTTTGTGGGCCAGTCAAGTATCTTTAAGACAGTATATGGGCTAATAATCATTCATGTTTTATGTGGGGTCGGCTGTTGCCTTAAAAATTCCCCTTCCTGCATCAAAATCCCCCTTGATCTGTTTGCAGAGCCATGGTAACTTGTACTTTTAAATTTCTTTTCCTTTTCTTGTATTTCCCTTTTTTCTTCTTGGCTACTGTCTATTAGGTATTTTTCTCTTACCAGAGTTTTCCCTGCTTTCTTTGATTCGGCTCTTCTCTAGAGTCTGTGTTCCTGTCGGTGGCCGTGTTCTTCTGCTCTTGGTTTTTCGGAGCAGGCGCAGTAGCGGCGCTTAAAGAGACATCGCGCCTAAATTAAAATTGACTCAAATCTTTAAAAGACAGTACTTCTAAGCCTCTTAAGCTTCTAGTATCTTGGAATTGGTCAGTATTTCACAAGAATCTTCAGTAAAGCTGTCTCAACCTGTCTGAATAATTCTAGAGATAATTTTTACAATCTTTAAAAAAAAAAAAAAAAAAATTAATTAAGGACTTTTCTGTTAATTTCCATAAAATTTATTTTATCAGATGGCTGCTCCCTCTGCCTCTAGAAGACATAGGTGAGCCTCAAATGTTTTATATTTAGGGATGGTGGGGGGAAGGTGCCACTGTAGGTCTAGAATATATTATATATTGGCTCTCTTACAGCCCATTTAGATTGCAAGACGATTCTCCAAGGACGTATAAAGAAAAGTCGAACAGATGTACAAACTGTAAACAAGTGGCACCTAATGGAAAAAATCTGTTTAGAACATGACTGGCAGAGGTGGCAGAAGAATGGAAGAAAAAACATTCTCCTCAGGATGATCTGAAAAAAATGGATTTCAGAAGCTATTGCGGAAGATTTTAAGTCCACGTCAGAGAGAATTGCTTCATCTAAACGTCCAAGTTGAAAGAAGTTATGCAGAATCCAATGAAGACTCTGCATTGTTAAAGGACATATCAGAAGAAGAAGATGAAGAGATGACCTCAAAATCTCTGGATTCCAGAGCAGTGGATAAACTGACACCTTGAGTATTCCAGAGGAAAGAGCAGACAAAAAAGAGTCTGACAGATACTTTGAGGATCTAAAAACAAATAGACCTATGTTTCTGGTACACTCTGCAATCAAAGAAGTTATACATGAGGAATGGACTAGACCAGAGAGAAAAGCAACTCTAAAAAGCAAGACATCCAAAATATCTTTATGCTCAAGAGGACTGCAAGTCATGGATTTCAGTTCCAAAGATTGACGTAGCAGTTATTCACATGGAAAAAGAACAACTCTTCCCATAGACTTCATGGCTTATTTAAGAGAGTCGATTGAAAAGCGCTTGGACACCAATCTTTTTTTTATTTTTATTTTTTATTCTTTATTTGTGAATGACATTGCTTGTTGACATATGTTTGTAACAGGGCTTGTGCACAAGCCTAAATATTTAAAACAGAACATAACGAAATTGCAAGGCTAGATTATATGTAGGTCAAGGTGGTAATTGAGGTTGGACACCAATCTTATCAAAGCCTATCTGGCTATAGGATCAGCCTTGCATCCAGCGATAGCCCTAACTATTTTATCCAAAGCTCTAAAAGTTTGGGTTGAGATTTTGGAAGAAGATATCACTAGAGGAATCCATAAAGAACACCTAATGGAGGGTTTCAAAGATTTAAAGTTAGAAACTGAATTTTGATCAGAAGCTTCCCTGGATGTTACTAAAATGGTAGCTAAAAGCATGGCTCTTCCCTTTTGGGACAGTAGAGCTTATAGGCCTGGACGGGAGTATTCCAGGAATGCTAACTGGAGGAATTACCAATTCACCTCATCTAAAGCAGTTTGGGCCCAAAACATTCCAGATTCCAGGGTTCTATCGATTCTAAAGAAAGGTTACAAGATCGAATTCAACTATTTCCTTACAAAGAGGGTCTTCACTTGTTCACATATAGCCAAAAGAGAAAAATAAATAGCTATGAGGAACTGTATTTCACAGCTGCTGGGGAAGGTCATAGAAGACGTCCCGTACGGAGAACGTTTCAGCAACCATTATTCTACAGTCTTTCTGGCACCAATGCCTCAGGGCAAATGGAGACTAATCTTTGAATGCAAAGTTAAAAATATGACATATAATAACTTTCAAGATGATGTCTATTGCAACTATTCTACCAAATATAGAGGTTGTAGAATGGATGACATCTATTGATCTAAAAGACGCTTATTATCACATCCCTAATTATGACAGTCATCACAGGTTCCTAAGATTTTGGATCTCAGGAAAGCATTAATAATACAAGAGTCTTCCTTTCAGATTGAGCTTAGCTCCAAAGATATTCTCAAAAATTCTCATACCCTTCTGGCTTTTATAAGGAAAAAGAACATCGAGATATATCATTATCTGGACGACTTCCTGATCATAGGCCCATCTAGTCAAATAGTGCATCTCCATACCCAAACTACTATCGAGTGTCTCCAGGAACATGGTTGGTTAATAAACATGGGAAAGAGTTAATTAGTTCCAGCCCTGAGAATGAATTTCTTAGAAGCAAATATAGATACGGTCAAAGGAGCCGCATCTCTATCTACAGAAAGAATGGGAAGAATTATTACAAAGATCAAGAGTCTACATCTCAAGCGTTGCATTTCTGCAAGAGAGTTTATGAGCCTATTGGGATCTTCTTCCGTGCATTTAAGGCAATCTGACATGGTAGACCAAAGAGAAGAACCTGTCTCTGGGGTTTCCACTAGAAGAACCAAGTTGGCTAACTATTACAACAGATGCCAGCCTTCTAGGTTGGGGTGCGCACTTCAACAACATATGGAGTCAAGGAATATGGTCTACAAGGGAGAAACAGCTTAATTCAAATCTGAGAGCTAAGAACAGTATTCAAGGCTCTGCTTGGGTTTCATCATCATCTGAAGAATGCTTGGGTGAGAATCCAGACATACAACAGGGCTGTGGCCTCGTATGTAAAATACCAGGGCGGCACCTGAAGCAAGTCTCTTCCAAAAGAGTTAAGACCTCTAGTGATTTTTTCCCAATCCAATTGGCAGTTTACCTCCCGGGGTCAGAAAATTTATTGGCAGACTACCTCAGCAGAACAATAGTTCAACAAGGAGAATGGAAGCTCAATCAAGAAGTTTTCAGTTGATTTCTCAGAGGTGGGGCAGACCTCAAATTGACTTGATGGCTTCATACAGGAATGCTTAGGTTCCCAGGTTTTACTCTCTGCATGCGGACCATCAAGCGGCAGAACAATCAGCATGGCAAAACGTATGTCTGAAATTCAAGCCTTTTTATGTGATGAGAACCATATTTAAGTTTTCCACGACAGGGTGGTCTTGAGACCTAGGCAAGAATTTTTACCTTAGGTGGTTTCTAATTTCCACATTCTCAAGGAAATTATTCTTCCTTCATTTTATCCATACCCTTCTTCTCCATCATAAAAGTTTAGTCAATTGAATGTCAGATTATGCTTAATAAAATACCTGGAAGTATCTAAAAAATTTTGGAAATCACACCTATATGTTCTTCCGATAGGAGCCTGAAGTGGAGAAGCAGCCTCTACCTCCACTATAAGATGTTGGATTCAAATATTATAATCAAAGCTTATCATTTAAAAAACCTTCCTCCTCCGAGTAAAGTTAAAACTCACTCCACAAGGGCATTGGCAACCTCCTGGGTTAACTGGGCAGAGGTTTTTTCTGAAGACATTTGTAGGGCAGCTACCTGGTGTTCCCCAATGACATTCCTCAAGCATTATAAGTTGGATTTGGATTTACCTTCTACGGCCTTCGGGAGAGGTGTACTATCTTCTGTTGTATCTCACTGATACATTTTGTTGAAGCATCGTCAGGTGTAAGGCGTATTATTGATCCCATCCAAAAAGTTGAGCTTGGGTATTACCGATAAGTGATGCTGCCATGATTAGCCAGGAATACATAAAATGTTATCGTACTTATCATAATTTTCTTTTCCTGGCTATTATTTATGGCAGCATCAGCAACCCTCCCTTGTTTTGTTTTACAGCTTTTAAACTAAACTGTGGGGTAGAAGGAGGATGGACCTTTTATGCCTACAGTCTTGTTCTGTTTGGTTGATTTTTTTTCCTGTCCTGTTGCTTTTTGGGTCGGAGCAACCTCATAAGTGATGCTGCCATGATTATTATTATTTTTGCCTATATATAAGTGTATTCTGCATTGTTTTCATTTTACTTGTCAAAGTTTTGATCGGCAACTAAAATGTTGACACCGCTTCATTACTTTGTTATTGTGAAATAAAGGAAGAAACAGATTAACAAAGCCAGTGAGTGTGTATATATATATATATATATATATACACACACACACACACACACACACACACACACGTATACATATATTCATATAGATAGTTTTCTGGCTATGTCAATGGCAGCACCACAATAGGTTTAGCTCCTCCCATCCCCTAACATTCAGGAACTAATTACAAATAAGTATATAAGTACCCCCTCCTACCTCTCACCCCTGAGTCTTTTTGTACTTGCCACTTGGACAAAACAATTTAGGGACTCTTTAATAATTCCAATTTTTATTTTGGGCTTACCTGGGGGTCATTACCCCCTGCCATAAGGGAGTAAAGCCTATCTTTCTTAAAAAGCCTCATGATATGGCACTGTGCAAAGTTGTCCCCCTGAGGATAATCCCTTTAGTGTCGAGGGGCAACTTGCTATGACTCAAGTGGTAGCAAGTAGTATAAAATCTCTTGGACTATCTCCTCCTACCTGGAATGTTTTATATATAGACAAGGATTTTAAATACTGAAGTTCCCTGACAATTCTGTGGTACCTGGAAATCATCCACTGGTATTTTCCTCCTTATTTCCCTTAATTTCAACATTTTTTATTTTGTTCACCATTTTGGATGTTTGTCTCTCTCCCAATTCGATCTGATCTAAGTAGAATTGTTGGTGCATGCTGTGTAAGTATATGTTCCTTTCAATTCCATATGTCAAATGCCATCTTGGATTTTTATAACCTCTAATCATTCGCACCTAACTTTGGCATTTGGTCCATGCTACTGTTCATGTGTAGGCCGAATAAGGTTTGCATGATGCAGCATGGATGCTCAAACATTCAGGGATGTGCATGTGCGACAGTTTAAAGTTGGCCATGTTGAGCTGGAATCCTTCTGAGTTGAACAAACCTTTTTAAGCACCAAAATCAAATTCTAGAGCCTTGCGTTCATTTTCAGTAGTTACTGGTGTAGGCCAAAGTGAAAACTTTTCGCTTTTGAGCAGTTTCTTTCATCTGACTATTGTTTGAGTATTTAAAGTTATATTACTATTAAAGTGATAGTACTTAAACATTTCCTTAAATTTTTTTCTTCTTCATACAATAAGAGTCATAGGTAAGCCATTTAGTTTTTAGAATTTTTCCTAGTCAACACTAGTCTATAAACAAAAGAAAGCAGTTCACTTATATTCGCTTTCGTTATAGTTCAATGGGGAAGAAATAAAGAGCTTCAAAAGGGAAGTCCCACAGAAAGCTTACATGTGAAGCCTGCGATTCTAAGGCTATAGAGGGGAAGTGTCTTTGCGCAGCCTGCCCAAAGGCAGCAGAAAACCCCTCCAATCTTACTCCTGATGTCATGGACTTTGTCCTGGTGTCCCAGGGTATTAAAGAGGCCAGTCAGTCATGCAAAAGGCCTGCACCTTCATCTGGCAAATTCTTTACAGATCTCAGAAGGAAAAGAGCTACCTTTCTAGTTGACAAGACAATTCATACTTGAATAAATGGACTAAGACTGACATAAAGCTTTCGCCTCATGGTCAAATCTCACGCTTAATCCCTTTTTGAGTCCTCAGATGCGGCTACCTGGGAGTCTGCCCACAAAGTAGATGTGGCTGTAGTTAGACTAGCTAAGCATTCTACTCTTCCGGACGATAATGCTGGTACTTAAAAGAGATTGTTACTTCCCATGATTTTTTATGTTTACTTATCCTTATATTTAACAAAGGTAAGATTGTTTAAATAAAACTAAATGTAGAAAACCATACCTCTTTATTTTGCAACTGGGTGCCTCCATCTTAGATCCCTGTCACTCTTTGTTATAGGTGCTTATACATGGCAGTGAACATGAGAGAAAGCAAACGGATAAAGGAGAAATGAAACCATGTTTCTCTTTCTCCTCTTCACTTGCAATGCATGCCCTGGCTTTGTGTTGTATTAACTGAATTGTGATGTCAGTTGCTAAATCTTGAATATACATTTAAAAGAAAGCAGAGCATCTGTGAAAAAGGGTAACACAAGTTACACTTGCTTTTCAGTGTTTTATTCTATTATGTAAATTTCAAAGTATTGACAGTTACTGGTGACAGTGAAACTCAACTGTGCCTTCCCAAATCTACCTTGTGTTCTCTGACTAATTGTGTGAATGTCAAAGTAGCAACCATGGGACAAAGCATGACACAAGCAGAATAGAAGACTACACATCACACTGGGTTTGGAATGTTTGATTTTACCGGATTGACCAACTAGCCCTCTCTTCCCTAATCTGCCAACACATGATATATAGAGATGTCCCGAATAGTTCGCTGGCGAATAGTTCCCGGCGAACATAGCTTGTTCGCGTTCGCCACGGTGGGCGAACATATGCGATGTTCGGTCCGCCCCTATTCGTCATCATTGAGTAAACTTTGACCCTGTACCTCACAGTCAGCAGACACATTCCAGCTAATCAGCAGCAGACCATCCGTCCCAGACCCTCCCACCTCCTGGACAGCATCCATTTTAGA
Source organism: Pelobates fuscus (assembly GCF_036172605.1). Classification (NCBI taxonomy): domain Eukaryota; kingdom Metazoa; phylum Chordata; class Amphibia; order Anura; family Pelobatidae; genus Pelobates; species Pelobates fuscus. Next base: position 186,508,692 of record NC_086319.1, read on the forward strand.
TTCATTCGGAAGCTGCATTCTTTTATTTTTATTTTTATTTTTTTTAGACAGAAGTGTGTTATATTTGAGCATTGCAGGCTGAACGTGCGTATATCATGGCTATTTGCACTGAGGGTATGAGTATATAGCAGTACATTGTTGTGAAAGATGGCTGTCATGTTTAGGTGTAGCTTGCACGTTATCAACTGTGTATTTATATCAGCAGCTCCACCACTAGTTATAAATCAAGTGTGAGTCGCCCCATGAGATGAGACTAGTGAATAACATAATACATGAATGGTTAAGGTAAAGGCATGTAAGGAACTACGACAATAAACTCTTTAGGAGGTGAAATAATGACATGTTTAAACGCTTGCTACTTTACGATTAGTAAATGCGCAGAGAGCAGTTCATGTGATCAGAGGCATGGTGTGGAGGATCGGCTATAGTGGGACATGCTTGGCAGGCTGCAGTTTACTGCTTGTGCTCATCCGATCCCTTCTGGGCGCCAGGTGCAGACCCTGGGAGTCCCTGATACCTGGAACAACAAAGGCAAGTCTCTGGCTGAGTGCCGGATTCGCGGCTTGAGGTGGTGGAAGCTTGTTTTGTCGGGTGGTCGGATCTGTCCCGGTGGTGCTTCATGTCCGGTGCGGGACTGTGGTGGCTTAAAGTGGAGGCGAGTGCTTGACGTGGGGCAGGCTCTGCATTTCTGTTTGTGCCTCCGGTCCCGTCTTCGTCGCCTTTTGTGGTGGAGCTTTTTGGGGCTGTGGTGGAGCTTGTTGGGGCTTCCTGCTTGTTATTTGCTTCCAAAATTGATTAAAGAGTCTTTCCAGCTTAGACTCAATATCCTGCCATGCTTTGCTGGTACCAGGAGGACACGCGGCTGCCGCCATATTGGGAGAGTCGCAGATGAGTATGTCAGCCTGGGCGGCTGAGCTCTGTGCGTCCATTAGCTCCAGACAGCCTCTCAGGGGTGAACCGGGATAACCCCCACCGGTCCGAGGGGGGGTAACGGAGATCCTGCCGGGAAGTAGCTGCTCCTGGGCATCCCAGGATTGGGAGATCGGCCGAGTTTCCCGCCCGGTGAGCACCAGGCCACACTTGCCACGCGGAGGTAAGTAAGACTCTGTCGAGTTGCTGACCGCTATTAAGCATGTTAGGTTGGTCAGGTAGGAGCAACATTGCTGGGTCGTCCCCTCCTCGGGTGAAATTCGCTTGTTGATAGCTGCTTAAAGTGAGATATTGAGGGAGCTCACACGAAGTGCGTCTTTCCTCCATGACAGCTAGGCCCCGCCCCCAGGAAGCTGCATTCTTAGTGAGAGGAGGGACAGTGTAGCTGCTGCTGATTTAATAAGGAAATCGATAGCTAGGGCCTGCCAGGGCACAGTGTCACATCAGTGCAACTCATATCTGGTGTAACAGTGGTGTACATATAAAAAAACACAACACTTTTTTGACTGTGAAATAATAGCAGTCAGTTTCCTTCACACGTGTGCGTTTCAGGGCCTGCCAGGGCACAGTGTCACACCAGTGCAACTCATATCTGGTGTAACAGTAGTGTACATTTACAATTTTTTGACTGTAATAGATTGAATAGCAGTTAGTTGTCTGCAAGCGTGTGTGTCAGGCCTACAGTGTCTACTCTGCCAACTTCTGCCACTGCACAGTGCCACTCATATCTGTTGTCACAGTAGCTTGCACGCATAGTACCACTAATCGAAAAAAAAATGACAGGCAGAGGCAGGCCACCCCGCAGGGGCTGTCGTGGTCGTGGTGCTGTGATTCCCTTTGGCCCTAGAATAAGGCCCAGTGTTCAGAGGCCACGTACCCTGAACTGGAAAATTTCTGAGGACATAGTTGACTGGCTAACACAGGACACCCAATCTTCTACAGCTTCCGCTCGGAACCTTGACGCACCATCCTCCTCCAGCTTACCTTCGGGCACCTCTCAAGTTACCACTCGCCAGCCTGTCGCCACCACCAACACTAGCCCCACAGCCGCTTCACTTGATCTGTCAGAGGAGTTATTTACACACTTGTTGGAAGAAATGAGTGATCCGCAACCATTATTGCCAGAGGGTGTAAATAACAGGAATATGCCTCAGTCAGGCAGCATTACACACATGGACGTACGGTGTGATGATGATGATGTTGTACCCGCTGCTGCTTCCTTTGCTGAGTTGTCACATACAAGTGAAGCAGTTGATGATGACGATGCATCCGTAGATGTCACGTGGGTGCCCGCTAGAAGAGAAGAAGAACAGGGGTAAAGTTTGGATGGGGAGACAGAGAGGAGGAGGAGATGAGTTGGAAGCAGAGGGAGGTCATCGCAAGGAGCTAGTGGCACAGTCAGACAGCATGCATCGGCACCCAGGGTCAGCCAGACAGCACGCCAATCAACGCATGCTGTTGCCACCACCAGAATGCCGTCATTGCAGAGCTTAGCAGTGTGGCATTTTTTTTGTGTGTCTGCCTCTGACAACAGCGATGCCATTTGCAACCTGTGCCAAAAGAAACTGAGTCGTGGGAAGTCAAACACCCACCTATTTACAACTGCTTTGCGAAAGCACATGATCGCACATCACAAACACCTATGGGATCAACACATGAGTACAAGCAGCACACAAACTCAAAGCCGCCATCCTCCTCCTGGTCCAGCATCTTCAGCCACGTCAACCACTGCTGTCCTCCTTGCCCCTCTCAACCATCTGCCATTCCGTCTCTCGCCTTGAGCAGTTCCTGCTCATCTGCCCACAGTCAGGTGTCTGTCAAGCACACAGTGTTGGGGCAAGGGTCCATCTGACCACTGATACCTGGTCTGCAAAGCATGGTCAGGGCAGGTATATCACCTACACTGTGGATTGGGTAAACCTGCTGATGGCTGCCAAGCATGGAATGCTTGGCTCTGCAGCGGAGTTGGTGACACTGCCTGCTGCCACCTCCTCTACTCCTCCTACTCCATCCTCTTCCATAACCTCCTCGGCTGAGTCCTCTTCTGCTGCTGTGTCTTTCTCCACATCAATGGCACCCCCCCCAGCTCCCCGGGTACTATTCCACATCCCGTATACAGCAGGGTCATGCCGTCTTGGGGTTGACTGGCCTGAAAGCAGAGAGTCACACCGGACCAGCACTCCTGTCCACCCTGAACGCACAGGTAGATCAGTGGCTGACTCCGCACCAACTGGAGATCGGCAAAGTGGTTTGTGACAATGGAAGAAATTTGTTGGCGGCATTGAATTTGGGCAAGTTGAAACATGTGCCGTGCATGGCACATGTGTGTAATCTGATCGTACAACACTTTGTGCATAAGTACCCAGCTTTACAGGACGTCCTGAAGCAGGCCAGGAAGGTGTGTGGCCATTCAGGCATTCCTACATGGCCATGGCGCACTTTTCAGATATCCAGCGGTGAAACTACATGCCAGTGAGGCGCTTGATTTGCGACAGCCCGACACGTTGGAATTCAACACTCCTAATGTTCGACCGCCTGCTCCAACAAGAAAAAGCCGTTAATGACTATTTGTATGACCGGGGTGCTAGGACAGCCTCTGTGGAGCTGGTAATGTTTTTGCCACGTTACTGGATGCTCATGCGCAATGCCTGTAGGCTCATGCGTCCTTTTGAGGAGGTGACAAACCTAGTCAGTCGCACCAAAGGCACCATCAGCGACATCATACCATTTGTTTTCTTCCTGGAGCGTGCCCTGTGAAGAGTGCTGGATCAGGCCTTAGATGAGCGTGAAGAGGAAGAGTTGTGGTCACCATCACCACCAGAAACAGCCTTATCAGCATCACTTGCTGGACCTGCGGCAACGCTGGAAGAGGATTGTGAGGAAGAGGAGTCAGAGGAGGAATGTGGCTTTGAGGAGGAGGAGGAGGAAGACCAACCACAACAGGCATCCCAGGGTGCTCGATGTCACCTATCTGGTACCCGTGGTGTTGTACGTGGCTGGGGGGAAGAACATACCTTCAGTGAGATCACTGAGGACGAGGAACGGGACATGAGTAGCTCGGCATCCAACCTTGTGCAAATGGGGTCTTTCATGCTGTCGTGCCTGTTGAGGGACCCTCATATAAAAAGGCTGAAGGAGAACAGCCTGTATTGGTTGTCCACGCTACTAGACCCCCGGTATAAGCAGAAAGTGCCTGAAATGTTACCGAATTACCGCAAGTCGGAAAGGATGCAGCAGTTCCAAAATAAATTAAAAAGTATGCTTTACACAGCGTATAAGGGTGATGTCACAGCACAACGGGAATCTAACAGGGGAAGAGGTGAAAGTAATCCTCCTCCTCCCACGACCACGCCGGCAAGGACAGAACGCTTTACAGACGTGTTGTTGATGGAGGACATGCGGAGCTTTTTAAGTCCTACGCATCGCCACAGCTCTTCGGGGTCCACCCTCAGAGAACGACTCGACCGACAGGTAGCAGACTACCTCGCCTTAACTGCAGATATCGACACTCTGAGGAGCGATGAACCCCTTGACTACTGGGTGTGCAGGCTTGACCTGTGGCTTGAGCTATCCCAATTTGCGATAGAACTTCTGGCCTGCCCTGCTTCAAGTGTCCTGTCAGAAAGGATATTCAGTGGAGCAGGAGGTATTGTCACTGAGAAGAGAAGTCGCCTAGGTCAAAAAAGTCTAGATTACCTCACCTTTATTAAGATAAATGAGGGATGGATCCCGAAGGGACTGACAGTGGGCGATACATTCGACTAAAAAAGGCCTGATGAGGGGGACGTAACAGGGCTTAAACTGATAAGAATAGTACTACTTAACACACCACTCCTATCTGGTGGCACATTAGATTGCACGCGCAGTGCCCCAAATTTGAAGTAGGAGGACCGACCAAGCATCTTTTTCCATCTCCCGGTTCCTAAAATCGATGCCATATACACGTCCCCTGATAGGGGACGTAACAGGGATTAAACTGATAAGAATAGTACTACTTAACACACCTTATAATAACGCAGAGAGAGGCAACGCAGAGAGAGGAATCTGAAGAAGAGGAGTCAGAGGAGGAAGGTGGCTTTGAGGAGGTGGAAGACCAAACACAGCAGGCATCCCAGGGGGCTTTTTGCCACCTTTCGGGGACCCTTGGTGTTGTACGTGGCTGGGTGGAGGAAGAGACCTTCAATGACATCAGTGAGGACAAGGAACGGGACATGGCTAGCTTGGTATCCAACCTTGTGCAAATGGGGAGTTTGCGGTTGTGCAAATTGACTTTTTGCGGTTGTTTGCGGTGCGTTAAATGGGGAGTTTGGTCTGTCACTGTGAAGCGGGCGTAACCCTTACACTACCTGATCGATACAACATCATACCTGATGTTTTAAAGCACGTTATTCCAAACAATTTAGGAATGTTAGGTGATTTATGCCCTTTATGGATTAAAACCAGACTCTGCATCAACTATGTAATTTTCCATGTAAGTTTTGCTGTGGATCCCCCTCCGGTATGCCACAGTCCAGGTGTTAGTCCCCTTGAAACAACTTTTCCATCACTATTGTGGCCAGAAAGAGTCCCTGTGGGTTTTAAAATTCGCCTGCCTATTGAAGTCTATGGCGGTTTGCCCGGTTCGCCCATTCGCGAACATTTGCGGAAATTCGCGTTCGCCGTTCGTGAACGGAAAATGTTATGTTCGCGACATCTCTAATGATATGCACTTTATTCCACTTATAAATGTAGTAGTATTGACAAGTACATAATTAACAGGTATTAAAATCAGTTCTACAGGTGCATCATGTAAAATCACAAAGGGTTCTGCAATACCTGAAATTTTACATTCACAACGCATCCCAATGTATGTAGTAAAGGTTTAAAATATATCTGTATGTAATCACCTAAAATGATGTCATGGCTGTGCATGGAAAGGAATTAACTATACCATAAATCTCAGACATATCTTGTAATGTGCAAAATATGTTTATAGTTAGAAGCTACAGAAATGCAGGATGGTTCTTGTCTAAAATATATCCCCTTCAGTCTAGTGAATATCTTTGCACCATTTTTATTTAATTATTCATCTTTGTAAACACGACAGGTGCTAATATCCCTTAAAACATATTTTAAAAAGGAAAAGACAGCTGGCTTCAGGCATTCTGTAAAATATATCTTGGGCATCTCTTATGAGAGTGAGAACTTCTGATGTATTCATGTAATTTGTTGTCAAAATATACACAGATTATGGTTCTTAATTAAACAGATAGTACAGTGCAGGAATAGGAAACCTTCGATACTCCAGATGTTGAGAACTGCATTTCCCATTATCTTACAGCCATAATACTGGCAAAGCAGCAGGGGAGATGTAGTTCATAATGTCTGGAGCCTATACACCACCTTAAATTAAAAATTGAATCAAGGATAATTGTCAGGCTAAAGAATTTGTGCCCTAGGGTAGTAGTGATATAAACCTACCTTAGTTTTAGTATATACAATTTATTATTTTTTTATTCTTTTTAAATGCAAATGAAAATGCGCTCATATAGATTAGTGGTATTAAGCTGCTGTGTTCTGGCAAATCTTCTTATTAACATGGAGAGTATTTGTCTTTATCCTGGAAGGAGTGAGTCACAAATATAATATTATTTTTCTGCTACTTCAATTCTATTTAATTAAAGTAGGTGTATAAGACAAGTCACGTGTTTTGTAACAGGCAGTGTCCTGTGGAACATTTGAGACTTGTTGATAATTATAGGAGTATATGCCTATTCTATCACTCTAAATAGAGTCATAATTATGGCCTTGTCAGCCACACACTATCGAACCTGGTATAAGTTGTGATCCCAATTTGTTTTTCTTATTATTTTTTTTCACTTAATTTTACACTAGTTGCTAGAAAAAAGGCTCCTGTAAAATATCTGATTCTAAATATTTACACAAGTATATCAATACTTGATTTACCTTTAATCATATGTGTACTTAAATGGAAATTATATGTAAAATAAATTGCATATGGTTTTATTTATATATAAAAAAAAAAAAAAAGAAAAAAAAGAAAAAGCTCTATGCCTCTCTTGTAATCATCCTCTTGTTATTCACAGTTAAAATCTTCTGGCACGTATGAATAAAAACCAGTGAAACTAAATTGTTGGAGAGAAGCCATTTTACATGTTCTATCAGACTACAGCTGAGGATGATTTACTGTTTTTATTTAAAGTTGAAAGTAAAACTATTTTCTTTTCTTTCATGACAATATTGATTTAAAGAGTCATATAGTCATGGATGAAAATAAACCTGTCATTACACAAAAATGTGGATTACACCAAATGTCCCACTTTAAGATAAACATTTGCACCTTTGGATGTTGATGCAAAAATCCATGTAGAATGAAATGACAAACATTTGAAGTGTGAACAGTGAAATTACTGCATCAACTTGCCTTCACTAATTTTGTGTGGTATTTTATAGTGCTACCATTTTGAACACCACATGATAATCGTCAAAGGAAATGTGTAGAAATGCCAACAAGATGGTAATCAACACTTAGATTGTAAGTCTCATTGGTTAGAGGAGCCGGCCTATTAACAGAGTTTTCTGCATACAGGCTCTCAATAGCTTTTAATACTTGGTTAGTGAACCAGAGAAAGCAAAAAAAAACACATGGATTTTGGTGGGACAGTAATTATTTTAGGGTCTTGTCCCACAGTCTTGATTTTGTCCTGAGCAGCACCATGCAAGCATATCATTACACAGGGCATGTATATTTTGGGCAGACTAGATGGGCCAAATGGTTCTTATCTGACGTCACATTCTATGTTTCTATTAGATGTGCTTGCACTGTCCTTTGGGGACTAAAATCCTGCAGACAGTGTTTGATACCAGACTGACATGCCCCTCCAGTGGGTGGACTTGCCCGCACATTGTGGGTATCACAATTGGGTATTGGTTGATACAAGTTTGTGAGTCATACCTGATGTTACTAAATTACTGAATTAGAGGTTTTTCACCAAGATGTTTTTTTTCCAACAGGCATTTGCAAGTTGGTAGCAAAGTTAGTGCAACTAGGCTTTTATTAGCTCGAGAGAGATTTGCTTAACTTTTTAGCATTTTGATGTCTTGTGGCACAGTAAATGCAAAATATTTTCCAACATTCTCTACTTCAAAACACAAAGAAATGAGTTTGACAATACCTTACCTGCATAACACAACATCAGGAGCAAACTGTGAGTTTCCGGGTTGTGTACCAGGTTTTAAATGACTGACATTGAAATATGAAAGGGTATGGTTGATGAAGCCATGCATGGTTCCATTCTCACTATACATGTACTGATATACAAGACGGGGAATGAAGTCAGATGTGACAGCTATGACAAATGCCTAAGGGATAGAAGAAAAACAGTTAGATGGTAATCTTGGGTAAATGTTGTGAGTGTATATATATAGAGAGTTATAAAACTGTTAGGACTATGTAATAAAACTTAGCTTTTAATGTCTTACATAAAATAATCAACATTTCAGCTTGATATCCTCAAGTTTTCATCAGGACAGTTTTATTGCATAGTCCTAAGAGTGTTATTTCTACCCAGTATATATATATATATATATATATATATATATATATATATATATATATATATATATATATCAGCTTATACAGGAGAGAGTCATGAACGGATGTTTAAATATATAAACTAAGACTAAACCTGAGTGGTGGGTAGGTAATCAAAGATGTAAGAGTGGCATTTTTATAGTATGGGTCTTTTGCCAGACAAGGAAGGTGCAGCTCCGAAATCTATTTTTTGATGTTTCTAGGCAACATAATTGTGAGCCATAATAATCAATTTAGGATACAATGATTTTTAATATTGATCAATTTGTTTGGAAGTGTTGCATGATCCTTTAAGAACTAAGATCAATACAAAGGTCATTAGCATATTAAATTAGAACATAAGTATGTATGAAATGTGAGTTGTCGGTATATATTGTGCAATTTGTATGTGAAATTGACTGTTAATCAGAAATTTACCATAATCATTTCAAAATCTCCAATTGGATTCACAACTAATACTGGGAAAATATTGATTGATGTTTATAAAATGATAAATCAGGCTTTCCCTACCAGGGTGCGTAGTTAAATCATTTCAGAATGGAGCCACTGGAGCTCATCGCATTGATGGAAAATGTCAGTTTAGCACTCTCAGCCAATGCTTTGCTTAGTGCAGGAGCTTCTGGGGAAACAGGAGGAAGCGACCAGCACCCAGCAAAGACCAGGTAATATATAAAAATTACCTTAAATGGGTTTGACTACTAAACTTGTCAGGGTTCCAGGGCACTCCTGGTAACATAACCACTTCAGCAGGCTATAGCGGTTATGGTGATTGGATTGGTTCTTTAAGCTGCAGCAAAATATTGTGGAGACAAATGTTTTTCTTTTCATTTTTTCCCTTCATTTCACTTTTCACTTTACAATCCTCTGTGACTGGATCATATCCTCATTACACTCCTGGAATTATTTTATTCAGTTTATACATTATTGCTGTGTACATGCTGAATATTTAAGTCTGAGCAATGCCAACGACTCTGTTCTTCCCTTTTCTTTTGTTGTAATTAGATGTTTGTTTATTTTGTTCATTGTTAAATCATAATCATTTTAAGCACCGTTTGAAAAGAGAAGAGAGAAAGCTGAGATTTTTAAGCATTTTACAACCAATGCTACCCTGCTCAGTGTCTTTTAAAATGCTTAAAAATCTTGTAAACTTTTAAAAGTTTCATGATTTCTGTCTGCAGCTATAAGACTTCCCCTGGAGCAACGACACTAAAGAAAGACATTTACTTCCTCTTTTGCCATCCAACCTCTGTCCAACTTTTGAACTTGCCTCCCCTCTTTGTCTCTGCAAGCATCTGAGCTGCAGTCAGCTTTCTCTATTCTCTTTTCAAACATTTAAGAATAAAGTTCATCTGGGTAAATAACTGACTCATTTGCTTCAGACAGTGTATTGAAAATAGATTAATATTAGTACTAAGTACCTAGAAAGACAAACATACACAGTCTACTGTTCTCCACAATCCAGATTTATAATTATGAAGTTAGCAAACAGAAAAGGATTAAAATGGCATTAAGGAAAAGCAAACAGAATACTTACATTTATAATCACTGAAAATTTGCCAATGCCACTTAGAATGTTGTACCAAATGCCTATTAAAAAAGAATATTTCAGGAATGTGTAACTGTCTTAACTCGATATATTCATTTATGAAAAAAGTATATTGCACAGTGCACACAGCAGCACTATTGACATATTGTTGCACAGCAAAATGTGACAAATAACTATGAATAACGTTATCTCTTTTACTTACCAAAACTAGCAGGGAACGCTATCAACTGTATGGACCCCTAAGCAAAACTTTCTTATATTTTTGTCAGCTATAACTTGTTTACCAGCTATAACTACTGATTACAACATGCACTTATGGGTACATACAGTGTATGGGCAAAGTGCCACCATATTTCCTAATATATTTTTTTTAATTTGACAATTTTTATTTTGTCAGGACACAAATAGAAGGGGGGTACAGAAAGGAAAAGGGGTGATGGGGGAATAAACATTTGCATCCAGCATTGACATATTGTTGTATTCCTTGTTTTCATACAGGGTACTCTGTTTCATACATGCAAGTTTACACAGTATTTACACAGTAACAATGGTTTGGTGCCGTTCCTTTGTGTCTGCCCATGTAATCGAATCAAGATGTGTACTTTGGTTTTCGTAGGTTAAAGAGTTACTCAGTCTTGTGTTAGTGTTGGGAGGGCGCTTCCTGAGCCAAGGTTATTCTACACTGTTTAGTGGTATACAAGGGATGTCGGGTGCTAGTGGCGCTTTCGTCAGTGCTGTTCTGTTGTATTCCATTGGGAGGGGGTGGAAAATAGTGATGGTTAGGGGGAGGGGGTGGTAGGTGATACTTTTAAGCACGGATGCCGGGATTGTTCCTGTCGTGAGGTGTAGTGTCATGGAGGCTATTATGCTCCTATCGTGGAGCTTGTAGTGGATTCGAGTCAGAGCACTAGATGTGTCAAATAACTACTTGTGGTGCAATGCTTGGTAGTGCTTACGAGGGTTCTGACTTGTATTTGTCCCACAGTTCCTAGGCTATGGACCAGTAGGATGCTTTCGATCTTGCCTTCCTTGCCATCTGTTCATAGTGCTTAGTTGCGTCTATAGCTGTGATACATTGTTCGATTGTAGGTGGTCTGGTTTGTTTCCAGTTTCTGCTTATGGTCGCTAGTGCTGCCACAATGATGTGGTATAGGAGATATCTGTGGCTTTTTTGTAGTTTGGGTGGGAGTAGTAGAAGAAGAAATGTTTCGGGAAGGAGTGGTAGGTGTGTTTTGGTACATTGGGCTGCTAGTTTTGCCACATCCTGCCAGAATGTTGTGAGCTTTTGACAGTGCCACCAGGTGTGGATCATGGTGCCTTTGTCCGCCTGACACCTCCAGCAGACGTCCGACGAGTTGGGGAAGCTATGTTTAAGGCGTGTGGGTACCAGGTACCACCTGTACAGTATTTTGCGTGAAAGTTCCACATGAGTTGTGCAGAGGGTTAGTTGCTTGTGTGCCTTATAGATGTTTTTCCACTGATCTTCCAAGAGTGGGTGCTTTATATCTTTTTCCCAAGCTGCCTTGAAGGACGGAGGATTTTGCGTATGTGTATCATGTTCCGAGGCGTAGATTAAAGAGATCAGTTTTTTTGCCGGTTTGAGTTTCAGGCATATCTTTTCCACTTCAGAGAGGGGCGGTGTTGACGGGGCTATCGGTTGATGTTTTGTTTGCGAAGCGAACCAGCTTGTATTTGTCTGTAGGAGAAGTTAGCGGTTGCGGGTATGTCGAACTCTTGTTGGAGGTCGGTTTATTGTTTTAGGCGGGTACCTGTCATGAGTTGGGATGGGGTTGTCACTCCGTGTTCGTTCCACACTTTGTAATTGAGATCCGTTATGATTGCGCTCACTGCTTCTATCGGCAGGGCTGGAGAAATATTTGTCATTATGCCTGTTTTTTTGCGTTAGTCGTCCCATATTTCCAAGGTCAATGCTGTCGTCGGTAACAGGTTTTTGTTGTTCGGCCGTTGGAGCTTCGGTAGCCAGGCCAGTATTGGGATAGAGAGCCCATTCGCATAGCCCCTCTCTATTTCAGTCCAGGCCACTGTCTCTTTGTGTTGGAACGTTGAGAGCAGGGGGCCTATATGAGCTGCCCGATAGTAGCCTCTCATTTCCGGCATACCCATCCCACCGTGGGGGAACAGTCGGTATATTGTGGTCCGAGCTACTCTTGGTTTCGTGTTTTCCCACACATATGCGTTGATTTGGTTCTGTAAGTCCAGGAGATATTTCATAGGGAGCTTAAGTGGGAGTGTTCTGAAGAGGTACTGTATCTTCGGCAGTATTACCATCTTTATTGAAGCTATCCGACCTATCCAAGATACATATTTCCCACTCCATCCCTGTATGGTGGTTTTAAGTTCTCCCAAGAGTTTTGTGTAGTTTGCTTTGAGTAAGGTGTTGGGTGTGGGTGTAAAGTTAATCCCTAGGAATTTTATGTGGTCCTGTCTCCATTCGTATTGGAATTTGTTTTTTAGCTCGGTCAAGTCTTGAGTCGGGATGTTAATATTTAGGGCTTGTGTTTTTGCTACGTTTAGTTTGTAATAGGAGCAGCTGCTATATTGGGTCAACAGTTTGTGAAAGTGTGGCAGGGATACGTGTGGTGTTTCCAGCGAAAGCAGAATGTCATCCGCGAATAACGTCATCTTGTATTCGTGTCCCTTTATGTGTATCCTGTGTATGTTTGGGTTGTCTCGTATCATTTGGGCTAAGGGTTCCAGTGCCAGGATATAGAGTATTGGGGAGAGTGGGCAGCCTTGATGAGAGCCATTTGATATAGTGAATGTTTTAGAGATGAAACCCCCGTTTGTTACTTGCGCTGTTGGGGTGGAGTAAAGCGCGCTTATGATTGCTAGGAATTGAGGCGGGAATTCAAATTTCCGCAGGACTGCGTGCAAGAAAGGCCAGTGGAGCCTGCCAAATGCCTTCTCGGCATCTAGGGATAGAAGGACACATGGGGTCCTTCTCTCGCGTATTCCATATAAGAGGTCCAGTATTTTCCTTGTACCATCTGCTCCCTGCCTTCCACTCACGAACCCCACCTGGTCTCTGCCTATCAAATTAGGGACGATGGAAGACAATCTGTTTGCATAGATTTTTGCGATAAGTTTGACGTCAGTGTTTAAAAGGGAAATTGGTCTTAGGTTCTGGCATCTGTTGGGGGTTTTCCCTGGCTTTGGCAATGTGACAACGTGTGCCATTAGCATCTCCGCTGGTATGCTCCCAGATTGGAGCGTGTGGTTGATTAGTTTACTGAGATAAGGAGCTATGATATGGGAGAATTGTTTATAGTATGCATTAGTCAGTCCGTCTGGGCCGGGTGATTTCCCTGGGGGCAGTGCTTGTATTGTATCTATACGTTCTTGAGTCGTTACAGGACGTTGTAAGGTTTGTTTGTGTGTTATGGATAGTGTGGGCAGTGTTGTTTGCTGGAGGAAGTCTTCGATTTCCCTGTCAGTGGGGTGGTGCAGTGTGGTGTCGGTGTTTAGGTTATAGAGGGTTTGGTAGTAATCTGCCATTTCGTCATTTATATCTTGTGGGTTGTGTATTTTACCTCCAGATTTTGCTAGTAAGTATGGGATCTTTGAGTTTGTTTGTTTTTGTCGGAGGAGTGTAGCTAAGTGCCTCCCGGCTTTATTTCCTTGTGTGTACGTTCTCATCTTCAGTTTTGTTAACATGTACGCTGTCTTGGCTAGGGACATTGTGTTGATTTGTTTGGTAATGAGGGTTATTGACTTGGCGAGTTCGTCAGATGGTTTCAGTAGGTGTTCAGCAGTCGTGTCACGTAGTTTCCTTAGAAGATCCGTGTGTTCTCTTTCCCGTTGCCTTTTCAGGAAGGATGCATGGCTAATTAGTGATCCTCTTATGACAGGCTTGTGGGCTTGCCACAAGGTCGTGGCGGAGGTTTCCGTGGAGTCATTGAGTTCAAAGTACGTCTGTAATTCCTCAGCGAGTTTCTCGGAAAAAGCGGTGTTAAGTAACAGAGTGTCATTGAGGCGCCACGGTGGTTTCCCTCTGTGTTGATATTGGTCTTGCATAGACATTACTAGTGGAGCATGGTCCGACCATAATATGTTTCCAATGAGGCATTCAGTGATGTTCAGGAGGAGGGTGCCTGAGGCTAGAATGTGGTCTATCCTAGAATAAGTTTTGTGGACATGCGAGTAGAATGTATATTCCCTTCCAGTTGGGTTGCGCGTTCTCCAGGTATCATAGAGGCAATGTTCGTGGATCAGTTTCGTGGTGCTTTGGTCGCAGGCGACAGCTGAGTGTGCCTAGCGGAGTTGGCAGGTGCTGTGGAGTCCATTTGTGAGTTCATGGTATGATTAAAGTTCCCGCACACTATTGTGGGCGTATTTGTCTGAGTTGGCAGTTTGGTTTCTTTGTTGGTCATTCGGGCTGTATAGGAACACCAGTATGAATGGTAGGTTGTTCAATATACAGTGTAGAATCAGGTATCGGCCTTGGCTGTCTTTTTTTATATGGAGCAGTTCTATCGTTAGGGACTTATGTAGGAGGATACCACGCCATTTGGAGGAGTGGGTGGCGTGGTATTGTGGTATTGTGTGGGGGTAGTCTTGGAGAGCGAAGGAGGGGATTCTGTTAGTGGCAAAGTGCGTTTCTTGGATGCACACAATATCCGCATTGAGACTTTTTAGATCTTTTAGTAGTATTCTCCGCTTGTGTGGGGTGTTTAGTCCTTTGGTATTATGTGAGTAAAGTTTCATTTTGCGTAGAACTAATGGTGTTTAGAGGAACTGAATGAGTGTCTGTGTATCTAGTCGTCACCTGTGGGAGGGGGTAAGTGAGGGCGGAGGGGGAAGAGGTAGAGGTCGGAGGGTGGTCTAGGGCAGGGGTAGGCAACCTTCGGCTCTACAGATGTTGTGGACTACATCTCCCTTGATGCTTTGCCAGCAATATGGCTGTAAAAGCATTATGGGAGATGTAGTCCAAAACATCTGTAGAGCCGAAGGTTGCCTACCCCTGGTCTAGGGGTTATGGGAGGGAAGGTGTCGTTATATACAATAGACCTTTTCGGTCTGGTACACTAGTTGTACCGCGGGGGTTGGATGTTAAGAGAAACTTCCAATTGGGTGGCTTGTGGAACTCCGATATATAATGTGGGTTAGAGCAGAAATTGGTATGGTGCTCAAGCAACAGTCACATTTTGGGGGAGGATTTTTTAGCACAATAAGTTCTATATTGAACTTCAAGTCAGTGCAATAAACATCAATACAGTGCTATTAACATCAGGATACATATAACATGTTTTATATGGCCGTTGGCTGCGGTCATTGGTATCAAACATATTCAAGACATGTGTATCCGTGGTATAGTGTAACGAATATTTAAATTATACATAACAACAAAAGAAAGAGCTTCGTAAATCTAAGCATGAAAATTTAACTATAAACGATTGCAAGGTAGACTTGCGACATTTTGCCATTTAGCGGTCAGGTTATGCGGTCATACAGTGTAGTGCATTAAGCGTCATTACTTTACTGTAAACCTCAAGTTGCAGATAGCCTTTTACTCCTATGTTCTTTCCCTTTGTTTTTTTTTCTTTTCTTTGCTGAATAAACTTGGTGTTGCCTTGCAGTTAGTTATGTATTAGAGGGCTAGGTTGGATATCTACGCAGCAGCGCTCCCCTATCCATCTGCTCATTGCAGGCGAGTCACCCTACAGCTGGGGGAGGTTCCTGTCTAAGTA
The DNA here is from genome assembly GCF_036172605.1 of Pelobates fuscus. NCBI lineage: Eukaryota > Metazoa > Chordata > Amphibia > Anura > Pelobatidae > Pelobates > Pelobates fuscus. The sequence continues at coordinate 186,524,470 of NC_086319.1, forward strand.
TGTGCCCATGTTTTTTCTTTGCTGAATAAACTTGGTGTTGCCTTACAGTTAGTTATGTATTAGAGGGCTAGGTTGCATATCTATGCAGCAGCGCTCCCCTATCCATCTGCTCATTGCAGGCGAGTCACCCTACAGCTGGGGGAGGTTCCTGTCTAAGTATGTGCCCATGTTTTTTTCTTTGCTGAATAAACTTGGTGTTGCCTTACAGTTAGTTATGTATTAGAGGGCTAGGTTGGATATCTACGCAGCAGCGCTCCCCTATCCATCTGCTTGTTGCAGGCGAGTTCCCCTACAGCTGGGGGAGGTTCCTTTCTAAGTATGTGCCCATGTTCCCCACACATTTGTTAAGCTGTTACATTGCAGATGGTGAAAAGAGGGGGGAAGGTTTCACTTGCTATAAAGCGTCTAAAGTTGGGTCGGCGTATAGAGACGCTTTTGTCACCTGTATGTTGGTGGGGATCCTAGGGCCTTGTCTAGGGTCAGGGGGTCTACCATTGGGTCGGTTCAATGCTACCTATCCAGTTCCCTATCGGCAGGTCACTGAGCGCTGTGGTCTGGCTGCGGTCAGTATTGGCAATTGCATTTAAAGCATATTTATCCGTGTTGTAGTTTAACAGTTATTTCAAGCTTACATAGAGGGAAGAGTAAAAAGTAAAAAGGCATTGTAAAACGAAACATAGAAGTTAATCGTTGTAAAAGTATACTTGCGACAGTTTGCTATATAGCGGTCAGTTCATGCGGTCAGATCTTGAGGTTTTGCGGCCCTGTGAGGAGTGTGTCGGTGAGAAGCATTGCTTGTTGTGTGGACCCCATTTCACTAATTCCTGCATGGCTTCCTCTGGCGTAGAGAAGGATTTTGCTTCTCCATTTTCGTCAGGATAAGTTTCGTGGGGAAGCCCCATCTATATCGTATGCCTTGGGTCCTCAATTCCGTCGTGACTTGCTGGAAGTCTCTTCTCCTCTTCAGCGTTGCCGTCGAGAGATCCGCCATTATGCGCACTGACGGGTATTCTTTATGGGGATCTTGTCTGTTGCGGTGGGCCCGGAGTACCAGCTCTTTGATGTGGAAATAGTGTGCCCTGAGCAGGACGTCCCGGGGCACTGAGTCAGGTAAGTGTTTCGGTTCTGGTATCCTATGGACCCTGTCTATCAACAGCATGTCCGCCGGTATTTCAGGGACATAGGCGTGCATAAGGCCTCTTACATATAACTGCAGGTCGTCGGGTAGGACAGACTCTGGGACCACCCTCAGCCTCAGGTTGTTTCTTCTCGCCCTGTCCTCATAGTCTGCCATTCTGGTGGTCATTTCATCCACTTTTTGTTGTAAAGCGTGTAGATTGTCTGACAGCTCAGTTTGTGTAGCAGCTAGGTCTTGGCACTGTGTCTCTACCGCCGATGTCCTGTGTGAGAGGTCTCTGACTTCATGTTTAATTTGGTCGGCTGTAGCTTGCCAGGTTTGTATGAGTTTCACTGACATCGCCTCTATTGCCCTTTTGAAGTAGTGCTTTGTGAGGCATTCACTAGGGAGTTGGTCGTCCAGCAGCCCGGCGGGTGAGGCTGTATCAGAATCGCCGGCGCCATCTTGCTTGGCGGCTTGCGGGGCCTGCACATACTCCGTCGTGGCGGGCGGTTTCTGCCCAAAGAAGTTATGTTTTTCTGCCTTAGAGGCAGATTTCTTTGCTTTGGCTTGTGACATGTCTGGTAAGACGTTCGGAGGTGTTTCTGCTCGTTATTGTCGCAATTTCACGGAGCCCATGTGCCGGAGCAAAATCCTAAGCGGCCATCTTGCTCGGCTGTCGGCCACGCCCCATATTTCCTAATATTTTAATATTTCATATTGTTGCATTAGTAAGAAGCAGAGGAGTTTAAACATACATATTGGACTTGTCAGGTTCCACCAGTAGTAGCATTTCTTATCAAAGCTGACACTTGTTAATCTGTCCTGCTCAATTAGGAGCATATACCTCCACTTTTAAGCTCTAACAATCTCATCTTGCTGGTGTTTCTGCATCTTCCCATACTCATAGTCATGGAATATGGGTAGGAGTGAAAGTGAGCAGAATACAAAGATACCAGTATGAAAAAAAGGGAATTAAGGGGATTTCATTCTTGCTGCACCCACATTAGAGGTATTGTAATTGTAACCCACATGCTCAGGTTGCCTTCAATAAAACCTTGAGGTCTCATATCTTTTGAGTTAGTATAGAAGCAAAGCTTGATCTATGGTTATTGATTTGCACTTTAAATGGGAATTCTATTCAAATATTAAACACATATTTTAACATACCTATATCTTTAGCTCGGACAGCATCTGGTCTTCTTAACTCTGCTACAAATTTTCTTGCGTCAAGTCTTACTTCTATAACATTGTTGAGAAGAGCAAAGAGTGGAGCCAGGGGAAATGATGCCACAAACAGAGTGACAAAGCCAAACTGGATAACTAAGTAGAAAAAAGAATTGCAATATATATTATAGTAGAGGTATCAAGATAAGAGACACAGTTGATTTAACATTATTTTGTTTCCAAAATGTCACATTAATTGAAAATAAACTAATGTGTTAAATAATAATATTTTAAAAAATCTGCTATTTTTTAAGTTGTCGATCTTCTCTTGTGCACTGTAAAGGGACACTCCATTGCGAAAAATGCCCAAAAAATAATTAATTCCCTTTTAGTAGATATATCCCCAATGAAAACATGCATGCATTTAATTATGTGTTTAATTATGGGTAAGTACAAAAACAGCTTGAAAAAGTATTTTATGAAGACGTTCTGTCCAATCACGACTTCCTAATGCAGCTCAATGAGAAGTCTTTGCAAGCAGGTGCTCTTCACTCATAGAGTACCTTACCAAGCTGAAGTATGTTAGGGCCCAGGAGTGTCCCTTTAACTAAATGCTGAATTAAAAAAGACACCATTTAGATTGTACTTTTTTTTTTTACTTTAATAACTGAAGATATCAAAGGGAAAGCTCTAAACCTTAAATTATGGGGAGTCTACCTGACAAAGATCATATACCTCTCTATTACATGCTGAAATGTCGCCTACATACAGCTATTATAGCATATTCTATTACAGATGCCTATGTAGGAAGGAGCATACATGCTCCCATTGACAATAGAGGCTGATATCTAGAGGTAACAATTAATTTAACCCCTAGCTCAGTGTTCAAGTGAAAATCAGTATGGGAAGTAAATGAATGCAAGTCATAGCTCAACAATGGGCTTCGGACATATTCCCAAATATAGTCCACAAGTTCTCTGTACAATGTTTCCATGTTACCAGCAAACTCACATCACAATATAATTTATGGATGCGCTGAGCATTCCACATATCTAAATGGTACTCACCCATCTTGTACAAAGTGTCCCTTGTAATGCACTCATAGAGCGTACCCATATGAACTTTACTTACAATTGAAAAAATAAAGACAACTACATATAACACATGATATATATATATATATATATATATATATATATATATATACATATAAGACATATATTGAATATAATTGACCCATATATCTCCCCTGCATCAATAATCATCAACCACACATGTATACATAAATGATTATACAACTACACCTGCAACATGTGAAAAACAAAGATCACCAGTCAGCTGAACAATACCTAAAGATAACCTGTACATCAATAATCAATAATTCGGCACCATAACTCAGTCGTACATCACCCATTAACAACTCAACACACAAGTTTCGCACATGCATGTACACTTGCATTGAATATTTGGTATAAAAAACTACATTTCTATAGCACTTTCTCTTTTACTGTTTTCTGTTACTTCGTTGTTCTATATGTTGTGCACAAGTGATTTTATATTTTGCATTGCGATTGTCACTCATGTTACGTCTATGACTGTCTCTCACATGTCTAAATAAAAAACACATTGACACAAAACTACATTTCTAAAATGAACCACAATGCAGTAAAGTGATCCATTTGAAAATAGCAGGGATCTACCTTGTTGAAACCTGACTGAGCAAATGGGAATATTTTTTAGAGTTCCCAGGCTCCCCATCACTGAGCTAAGAGACAACAGTTTCTAAAAGGATAACAGCTGTGGTGTATATATCATTCCCATGCAGTCTCAATGCTCAATTCTCTGCCAGCTAGGAGCTAAATCGCTTTGTCTATGCAAACATAGTATCTTCAACTTCAGTTTTTTCTAGGAATATGCGTGTGAGCGGCATCCAGACAGAACATTGAATGCTTCACCATGAAAGCAGCATAAATGTACCATTCTTTAATAAGGTGTGTGGGTCATGTTAGGGCCATTAGTAATGAACATTGACTGCAAAATATCATTCTCTTTTTCTTGTTTTTGCCTGTTTTTCAAAATAAAGTCCCAGTTGCCAAAAAAATGAGAGAATGTGAAAAATGTAAAATGATAATGGAATGCACTAAAACCACTAAAATAAGTAATCTGAAGCATAATAAATACTTGGTGTGACCTCCCATTAAGCTTCAGTAAATAATGTTGGCACAAATGTCCTGACATGTGAGATCAGACATTATGTGGCACCAATAGGCTGGCAGACATGAAGGAATTTTCTACATAAGGCAGTACACTTGCAAATGTTATCCCTACCACTTATCTTAACTCTGTTGGGCTAGCAAAAGTGTTTTTCCTAATCTGGCGTATTGCTATTCTAATACATGCACACAAGAAATCTAGGCGTCCGTGTGATTATTTAATACACTTATTAAGGCTATGTTTTAAAGCTCAGAATGTTGGCAGGACTATCTTGTACAAGTATTCATGCCAGGGGCAGTACTTGACAAGTTCACAGTGGGCGTTTTGCCAAGAGAACAAAAACAGACTGGTTTTAAGAATGAAGTGTGTATGTTTTCAAATGTCAATGTTGAATTATGGCTTTCCTTTTCAGATACTTCACATGCCAATGAGTCACAACTATTTGTATATAATTATTATTTAAGTGTAATTTTTTTTTCACTTAAGTATTCATACATCAGTAGAAATTGCATATAGTAAGACAAAAAAATAATAATTGGAAAGTATTGGAAGTGTCTAATATACTACTTGATATTAACCAAACGCTTCAGCCTTTTACCGGTTACAATGAGAAAAATGGAATTCCACGTACAATTAGAGAGGCACTGTACTCACCAATACAACTGCAGGTTTTCCATTTACAATGGTGCATTGCATTGATGTACATCCCTCTATTGTTTGTCAAACTGTTTTAAAGTGGTATGACAAAAAAAGGTCTCTCTCTGCACCCAAAACCTTTTTTCTCAGTGATGCCTTGTGCCTATCATGGATAATTATCCCAGCAGGCTGAGCCTTTGTTTTTGTCACACCATTTTAAAAAGTTTGTATATTTGTGTAATGGATGCAGTGTGGGTAGTGGATGTAGTGTTTGTGTGTAATAGATACATTGTGTGTGTAGTGGATGTAGTGTTTGTGTGTAATAATTGAAGTGTGTGTGGAGGAAGTAGTGTGTAGTGGATACAGTTTATTTAGTGAATACATAGTGTGTGTGTCATGGATGCAGTGTGTGTATAGTAAATGTAGAGTGTGTTTGTCAAGTGGATGCTGTATTTGTGTGTGTGTAATGGATGCAGTGTGTGCTTGTGCAGCGGATGCAGAGTGCGTGTTTGTGTTGTGGATGCAGAGTGTGCGTTTGTGTAGTGTGGCAGTGTGTATAGTGTAAAGTAGCAGTGTGTAGAGTACAAGGTAGCAGTGTTAAAGTTGCAGTATGTATGGTGTATAGTAGCCGTGTGTATAGAAAAAAGAAGCAGTGTGTATAGTGCAAGGTGGCAGAGGGAAGTTGGAAGTGGCAGTGTGTCAAGTATAAGGAGGTAACTGGTGAAATGTCATTATGAAATGAGAGGAAGCAGTGTATGCACTGTTTAGTGACAGGTACATGCACAGGTTACAGCATGCAGTAAGTGGGGCGGGGGCAGTCTATGCAATATAAAACTTCATGGTTTTAGACAAAAGCGTTGGGGTAAAAGATTAGTTTGGTAGTTAGTACAACTGGGTAAAAAAGGTAGCTGCATAAACTGAATGGATTGACAGAGTAGGATGGAGCGATGGAGCAGCAGCCAGAATGAGGCCTTTGGAAGAGTGGAGGGTTATTTGGGAGAATGAGTTAGAGTAGGAATGCCGTTAAGTGAAGAGCTTTTAAAAATACCAAGCTAGTGTAAGAGAGTGTGCATTTGAGTGAAGAGATATTATGGCAACAGGTAGTGCTGCCTGAGAAGGGGTAATTGAGTGAAGTGGTATTATTGAAACAGGTAGTGCAGCATGAGAAGGGGCAGTTGGGACAGAGGCTACTAAGTAGACAATTAAAAAGTGAGACAGATATAGTGCTGTTTGAGGGGGGCAGTTGGTGAGTGAAGGGCTATTAAGGAGACAGAAAAAGTGCATTGTGAAGGAGTGTTAATGAGACAGCAGTAGTGCAGACAATAGTGTCTGTATTTATTAGTAATATTTAGTACTGCCAGCAATAAGTCACCTGGAAGATTTATCAGCAGTGAGAGGGGGCCCAGCCAGTGCCATCTTCTCTTTCCAGTTACTCCTCAATGCAACTCTCTCGAGCATGGCTAACCCATGAATTGGAGTAAGGAGCAGCTAGAAAGTGAAGATGGTGCTGGCTGGGTCCCCTCTGCGGTATACAGGCAGCAGGGGGTCCGCAGGTGCACATATATAGCGACAATATATATATGTGCATATTAGAATTGTGGGATCCAAGTCTCCTAGATCAGTCCGGTCCCCCCAGGACCGCTGGGCCCAAGACAACCATCATGGCTGTCACTCCTTGATGGCGGCCCTGCCCAGATTACTTCATTGAGATGAAGTGGCCTGAGGGCCTGTGGTATCCCTTTAAGTCCAAAATACATGAATTGGAAATAAAATCTCCAACAGGGATATTAAGTAAGACTTGTTGTGAAAATTTAAATTAAATTCAAAATGACTTTCAAGTTTAAGGCCAACTATGCTTTCACTTCAGGTATTCAGGGCGTAAATTTGAAATTCATTTTGAGTTTAGTTTGAATGATCATTTTAGTGATATAAGCATTGTGAATTCTAAGGCCAAAGTGGTTGAACTGGAAGCATAGCTGACTTGAAAACATTTTGTACATTGGCTATTATTTTGAAGTTAAATTTTGAATTTGCTTTACATTTTTGACAATCCTCACATTAGTGAGTAACCCTGCAATTTTTTTTCAGTGTGGAAGTATGTTGAAAACATTTTTTTTTCATTCATAAACATTGATTATATTTGCATTATTATAATTTTCATGGTAGCAAGTGGTATATACTCTATACTCTATATGAATATGGAAACCTCTATTTAATTACAAACATCTGATGTGGGGAATCGGTAGCTATACACTCTTCTTTATTAGCACTATTATTATCTTGCTTAGCCTCTAGGTACTATGAGTCACATAGTTCCAGTTAAAGTAATTGAAGAAACAGCTAATGTCTTATGTTGAACAGTGGTTTTATTTTCACAGAGAAGGTGAAGAATGTAAATGTGTTGTGCCTGTGGCATAAGAGCCTTATATAACTTTCACCAGAATAGGTGTCTGTGACCTTTAGCATGTGTCTGGATATATATTGTGGGAGGACTTATTTCCATCTTTCACTGGTCCTTATTCTATATAATAAAAAAAAAAAATCAGCATATATCAGCTGGTGCATTACTATTTAGATAGATGAGTTTGAAATGACTGTTCATTTAAAGATGCTCAAAGAGAAGAATGAGGCCCCCATCACTTAAAACCCCAGTACTGTAAAAATATCATAGTATCAGGGTTATTCACTAAAATGAGAATACAAGGGCAATTCAAAATGAATTTCAAATTCAAGGTCAACATAGCTGATATGTTTTCCAGTTCAACAATCGTGACCTTAAATTTGAATTTAACTGTGTATTCACCTTGAATTCTCATTTTAGCGAATAACACAAGTGATAGAAATTGGTGAAGCATCTGGCTAAAAGAAGAGTGGAAGAGAGTTGCAGAAAAGAAACGTCAGAAGGAACATACCAATCTCAAGGGGAAACCCAATAGTACAAGAGTGGAAGAGGAGGGAATTGTGTTTTCTGGAAAGCTAACTAGGGGTAAAGCTATGGAAGGACTTATTTCTGACTTTCTATACCCCTCATTACTTAATATCTGGAAGCAATCTGGAAATTCACAGCTTGTTTTGTAGGATTCTTAACTCAGTCTAAGAATTCTAAGCTCATCGTGTATCATTTGCGTAATAGATTTTTAACTGATGCTTTAAAAGATGTCTATGGTATGTGTCATACAAAGGAGATTGGATATACTGCAATATCTTTACTAAGCTATGTTGAAAGGTCTGGTATGTGCTGTTGGCCATCCCTATTGTTTTGTGCTTGTTATTTCCAACACGTTTCCAATACGTTTTGCTACAACAACAGAAAAGTGCGTGTTTCTGCTGGTATTGCCCAGTTAGTGCTGAATTAGTAAACAGAAATATAGCTTTGCCATTTATTTCTCACCCACACCTAGTTTTGTCGGAAAGGCAATTTTAACATGCTTGATACAAATATTTTTGGATTTTATTAGAACTAGAATCAACAATTCCCACAAAGGCATTGGGCATTCATCCTAACTGTTTTGATACAGTCCCTGTTTGGATCAAATCCCCTCTGTTCCTCTTTTCTATCCAAATGCCCCTATTTACTAGGAGCTCTATTTTGTTGGTGTCTAAGGATATAACAGGGCTCCCGTGGCCTAAATACTCATGGTAATATTGAATAATAATGTGTAAATAAGATACATTGTTTTGTTCTAAATTACTTCATAGTTGCATAATGTTCTATTAGTAAGTCACCTAAAATTTCTCAGACCAGCCCTGTCCCAGGCCATACTCCCACACTACTAAAATTAAATTATCCCTCCCAAATTTTAGGAGGTATTCATTAAGGTGTATTTACTAAATCAGAAATTGCATAGAAAAGCCAAAACAATTACATATTACATATATTACATATACTGACATGGCATTTATGTTTCACCACCCAAAAGTCTTAATTTGTAAATACACTAGAACAACTTTTAAGATGCAAAAAAAAAACAAAACCCAATTTTCGGAATATTTATTTGAAAAACGGTCACAAAATGAATGGGTAGTGGTAAGAGTGAGAGAATGGGAAAACTGAGCTATTGCTGGCAGATGGAAGATCTCCTGAGTCTACAGACTCACTAATGATGAATTGCTGCTAATGATGATATAACAAGTAAGCTCTGCTGCTGTTACTGAAAAAAATTAAATTAAAATAATAATGTCACATGAATATTTTGACAGGTGCATCCCATTTCTAGCAAGCATTTATTCAATGTTGTCCAGTGTACAGATCTCTCATCATCTCTATAGTTTTCTTAAATATCACTCCCCCTCTTACTTACTTCCTCACTTTTTCCTGTAAACTGTCTTTTATAAACACGAGCATAATGCATATATTTTAATTCATGCTCTTTAAAACTGTGGTCCCATCCACTTCTGTCAAACTGTCAGTTACAGGTCAATGCTAAGCATTGAATACACTCCTACAGATAGCTCTCCTGCTAACATCACAGCTATTCCCCAACAAGCACTACTTCTTGTTGCTCGGGGGGATAGGGGAATGGATTGACTCAGTTCTGTTAGCAATTAAGTTTGTCAGTGCCATTAGGGGGAATCGCTCTCTTTGGTGATATGCCCAGTCACATTACATAGGGATGGGATCAAGGTGGGACAAGATGGGGTGTTACAATGGTGTAACTCCCATGGAACCAGGAGAATTGTGTCACTTTAAAGATGGAGAGGGAGTAAGTATATAACAGCTATTAACCCCTTAAGGACCAAACTTCTGAAATAAAAGGGAATCATGACATGTCACACATGTCATGTGTCCTTAAGGGGTTAAAGCAAAAATAGATCATTTATATTTATGATACATTATATATTTACTGCATTAGGACCTGTTACAGCTTAAGGTGAACTCGTCATGTCTAGTTTACTTTAACTCCTGGTTTGGGATTCAAAATTGAGTCCCCATGCCATTTCATTGGGTCAGCACTGGTTGGAAAAGACATGTTGTGTAGTATTTATCAGGTTCCAGGAAGTTGCCCACAATAAATAATTTACTATGGCAGCTCTGCCGTGAAATATGTGCTAAAGGTCACTTGGAGACTTAGAAGGTGTTTTGCATAGTTTTGTTTAGAATATTTTTTGTTGAAACAGAAAAATAAATTGGTCAGACACTTTGAAATCGTCAGAAAAATGGTCAGAATATGCTAATAACATTTCAAAAGTGTTAATTGGTCATCAGAAATTGTACTAGATTGGATACCAAATCAATGTCAAGTATATAATAAAAGTCTTTATAAAAAATAGGTTAAAATCACCTAGCTGCAATTGGAGGATTTTTCCAAATCAGCTACTTTTGCCTTTTTGAATGGAATTAGTAAGTAACCATGTTAATCTTTTTTTTTGTAATACATAGGATAAACATAAATATATAATACGACATTGATACAATATTATATATGTCGTATTATATATGTATGTTTATCCTATGTATAACAATATAAGTTTTAGAATGTAACAAGCAACGTAACAACGGGGAAAGGTTAGTGACTAACATCCTGAAAGGTTTCCAAAATAAAAATTGTTACTCTATTAACAAACAGTCTGTAACAATAGATGTGATGATATATTTGCTTTGCTTTGTATTTTGTATTTCAAAGAGTGCTCATCCATCAATGTCGCTGTCATTCAGCACACACAAAGAAAAAAGAAAACAATAACAAAAAAAGAATAAAATTCTATTCTTCTAAAACTTCAAGAATAACACAAAATGTTCTGAACATTGCCACTTAATTGGAATGACAAAAAAAAAGAATTTACCACGTTAAGAAAATATTTAACATTACTTAACTCAACAGGGAGAGGTTGAAAAGTGTAAATTCTGTATTACAAACTGTACTAGATGCAGAGCCATTAGCTGCTGTTTAGTTAGCATGGTGCCTCCAGCATACAATATTACGGTAAGAGCACAAAAGGCGACTCTGCATCATTCACATTGTCAAGTTTTGCTAGTAATTATTTATACCTGAGATGAATAACCTTTAGCACAATAGATGTTCCTATGATTCCTAGCACTCTATATACAAGTGGGAGATCAGGGAAAGAGACAATCTAGGCACTGTAATTGCTCAATCTCATTGAAGTGGTTTTAGTGTCTGGAGTGCCTTAGCACCATCCTTCAATTTATTGTTTAACTATTTTTGAATAATTTTATGCCCTCTGTGCTGCTCAGGCTAGTGCGTGATTGGCTGAGCATGTCAGCTGACAGCCTATCAAAGCGGCCAATTGCTGGTATAGATTTTTGTGGCTAAAGAACAGTGTAGCCTCTGCCTTAGTCATACATGCAGTGGAGGCTGCGCTGTTGACAGTCAGGGACCCTCATACAGTGCTACACCATCCAAAAATGGTTTAAAAGAACTCTATAATACTGGGAATAAAATGTGCACGGCACCCAAACCACCGAGATAGGTCACGTGCAGGGCCATATTTCAGCAGGGTCAAAAGGCACCATGTACTTTGTATGAGGTGGAAGCCTAGCCTAGTCAGCTAGTTCAATCAGTTCATCTATGTGGTTGTCCATGATGCAAGATACTGCACACTTTCCTTGCTTTTCCAATGCATTTATATCATTTGAAGTGGGAAACTGTGGGGTCGCTATATGCAGAAGGCCCCAATTTAAGTTCCATTTTATATTGACTAAAGAGGTTTATTAGAGTAAAGACTGATTACTTTAAAGAACAAAGCTGGCTTGGCATCTCCCCATTTATGTAAGTCTTGAGCATCTCTGATTCATGCCTAAATGATGAGTTATAATGTATGTGTTATTGGGTTGTAATATTCCCTCAAGCAACATTTTCAGTATTACTGTAATACAATAATTCTTTCTATACAGCCACTATTCTAACTATTCAATATTCATCATGTGAACATAAAAACAATCAAAGCCTTCTTATTTAACAAACAACGGCATGACGAAGCTGTGTTAATCGTATGACTTGTAATTTTTGTATTCACTAAAAACGTTTTTTATTATTTTTCCTTTTATCCATATTTGTCTATTTTAAGACAGTCCCCAAACAGCCTTTGTATAATATTAGTTAGTCATAGGTCAGGCTATATTTAGATCTGAATCAGAAGTAGCAGATAATAGAAATTCTCTAAAAATAGTGATTAGGGATAAAATTAAAAATGAAAATCCCCAACTGAGTATGCGCATGGTCAGATGTCAACAATATGAATCATATTGTTAATTATGTAGAGTGTGATATGTTTGTTCTTCACTGGAAGCATTTTTCAGACATAGTTTATTAATATGGAATTGCATAGGCAATAACTGGAACTGAGACATTAAAAACTTTCTATCATTTAATGATTTAATGTTTCACCATTAGTTCCGCACTAGCTTTGCCTGACCCTCAAATTCAGATCTTACAAGAATGATGTTACCATTTATAGGAAATTATTAAAGCAATAAATCTACTTAAATATACACTTTGACATATATTGTTTAACCGCTAGTGATGAATGTATTTGGTGTAATTTCTGAATGAAATATCTCTGTGATCAGGCTGTTAGGAAGGAGATGTTGGATTTCCCATCAGGCATTGCAGTTCACAAAAATGCTTAAAGACAGGGTGCTACTTGAAGCCACATCTAAAATATGAATATGCGGACACTTTAGGCATGGTGGACTTTGTGTCTATTTTTAATTAGATAATAGTTACTATATTATGTGAAAGTATATATGTTTTCCTTCTTGTTAAATAGTACTCATTTTAACCAGCAAATGTTTTCTGTAATGACACGTGTCTTCATCAAGAGCATTGTGCTTCTTATTTGTTATATGGGTGATAGAAGTTGGATGCAACAAGATATGTGGAGGTGAAAAAGCCGATGTATATCTAAGCATATATTGAAAATTATATTGAGTTGAAGGACACATCTCGAAATGGGATCTCCAGCTCTTTCAACTTTGATAAAAGGAATGGAGCATTTTAGTTATGAAGAAAGGTTAAAAAATTTAAATCTCTTCAGTTTGGAAAAACGGCGCCTTAGAGGGGATATGATAACATTATACAAACATATTCGGGGCCAGTACAAACCATTATCTGGAAATCTATTCATAAACAGGGCTATACATAGGACACAAGGTCACACATTTAGGCTTGAAGAAAGGAGATTTCATCTAAGGCAAAGAAAAGTTTTTTTAACAGTAAGCAATAAGGATATGGAATTCATTGCCGGAAGAGGTGGTTTTGTCATAGTCTATACAGATGTTTAAATTGCAATTGGATAAATACTTGCAAAAACATAACATACAGGGATACAATTTCTAATTAGTGGGGTAATAGCTGCTTGATCCAAGGAGACATCTGACTGCTATTTTGGGGTCAAGAGGAATTTTTTCCTAGTTTGTTGCAAAATTGCAAGCGCTTCAGACTGGGTTTTTTGCCTTCTTTTGGATCAACAGCAAAAGCATATGTGAGGATGGCTGAACTTGATGGATGCAAGTCTCTTTTCAGCTATGTAACTATGTAACTATGTAACTTATGGGTCCTATGTATTACTGTTTTCATTTTACAGTAACCCTGCCCATGTGCCTCCACCTTTAAATGGTATACACAAAAGGAATACATATAACAACCCCCCCCTCCCCGCCAAATCTTTAGAACATCGTCTTTATTTTTGAACCCTCTCTGGGATTTTTGTCTAAGTGAAAATAAAACAGTTAGATGGTTTGCTTGTGTTCTGATATGACATACATCATTGTAAGGAAACCAAGTTTAGCCAAACCGCGTTCGGTAGTTTCCCCCCCGAAAGGTCAGAGTCTAAGGTAGTGCGAGTTTGATTCGATAGTTACAGGAAACGAAATCCATACGAAATAAAACAGCTGCATAAGATAATTCCCTTGTTACCGCATACGAATTCCAAATAACAGTCAGAGTCCAGGTTCAGGATACAAGTAGAACTAACGTTTATTCACACACATGGCTTTTTATGCAGGTCCCCATGCAAGGGGACATCCCACAGGGAGGAGTAACATTTATCCAATCCCGAACAGTAAAAATATAAAACACACCCAATACAAACAGGCAGTTCCTTCCCCTAGTCCTGGAGATAATCAGGTCTGATATAGTAACAACCTAATTATCTCCAGGCTGAAAATTCACTATTTTCCCCAAATTCTGGAACACCCCTTTATACCTGGGGTATCCCCACAAATACTATATCCCCTGATAGCCCCGATCCGGGTGACCAACATATCCAAATTTCACCCGGATCGGTTCAGGGGTTCGCAAAAAGTATGGAAGTCCTTTGTGACCGGTTCACTGTGGGCGGACTGCCCAAAATAGTTCCAGAGGTTCGTGTGGTTTTGCCGGTCACTTCAGAAAAAGGGAAAAAATGCATAAAAGTACCGAATGAATTCCCCTGGCTCCTAGCAGCGATTGTTCCCCTCATTCGTGTGCATATTTGTACCGAATAGCGCTCTTCTAGCTAATCGGTATCACTAGTTCCAGCGTTCGTATGATTGAGACCGGTGTTTGGGAAGTCGAGTGTCCGATTTTAGTTCCAGACACTCGACGACCAAGTCCCGCTGCCTTTGTTTGATGAAAAAAAGATGGCCGCGGTTTTCTCTGCCACGTGGCGTTCGACAGTACGAACGCTGACCGCACACATAGAGGGTGAAAGTGATGCCGGCTTTGAAGTTAAGTGAGCCAGGGGTGGTCTCTGTTCGGCAGTCCCATCTGCCGAATGAAAAATACACAAAAAAGCAAGAACTATGCAACAAAATATCGAATAATATAGTCATTTCTTCACACTGCTCCCCTATAAGTCCATAGGTCGGCATACCCGCCTAGACCCTGTCGGGTTGGCTTGGGGATGTCCGAGAAAAGTAGCGGTTTAGGAGTCCAGTTCGGTCTGGCGTGACAGGCCATCCGCATTACCATTTTGTTTTCCGGGCCGGTACTGCATAGTGAAATTATAAGGTTGAAGGGCTAGGCTCCACCGTAATAGCCTGGGATTGTCTCCAGCTACCCGGTTAAGCCATACCAGGGGGTTGTGGTCCGTCATAAGGGTAAATGCCCGCCCATACAAATAGGGCTGTAGCTTCTTGAGTGCCCACACGAGGGTCAAGCATTCTTTTTCTACGGTGGCATAGCTGACTTCTCGGGGTAACAGTTTACGGCTGAGGTATGCCACCGGGTGTTCCATGCCGTCTGTGCCCACTTGGCTTAGCACGGCTCCCAGTCCGAACATGGAGGCATCTGTGTGTACAAGAAATTGTTTAGTGTAGTCGGGTGCTGCCAACACAGGAGCCTCACTCAATGCCGCTTTAAGCTTCTGGAAAGCGTCCGTGCACTCTGGGGTCCAGGAAACCTATTTGGGGAGGGCCTTTTTGGTAAGGTCGGTGAGGGGTTTGGCCAGGGCGCTGTACTCTGGGACAAACTTTCTATAATAACCGGCCGTCCCTAAGAAAGCTAGTACCTGGGTTTTGGTCCGAGGTTGGGGCCAGTTCGCTATGGCCTCTACCTTAGCTGGCTCTGGACGCTGTCTACCGGAGCCCACCCTGTGGCCGAGATACTGTACCTCGGCCAGACCTACGTGACATTTGTCGGGTTTTAACGTGAGCCCTGCGAGGTGGATTCGTTGGAGTACCCTGGACACATGGCCCAGGTGGTCTCCCCATGTGCGGCTGTAGACGGCAATATCGTCTAGATACGCGCATGCGAAGTCCTGAAATCCCTCCAGGAGCCGATCGGCCATCCTCTGAAAGGTAGCCGGGGCATTCTTCATCCCAAAGGGCATAACCTTGAATTGGTATAGCCCGAAAGGGGTGACGAATGCCGACTTGGGGATGGCCGCAGGCTCCAAGGGGATCTGCCAATAACCTTTGCACAGGTCCAGGGTAGTCAAGTAGTTCCCCCCCGCCATACGGTCTAAGAGCTCATCTATTCTGGGCATGGGGTAGGCGTCTGTTATGGTACGATCGTTAAGCCTCCGATAGTCTACACAGAAGCGCGTGGTGCCGTCGCGCTTCGGTACTAGTACTACCGGGGAGGCCCAAGGACTTTGCGAGGGTTCTATTACCCCTAACTGTAACATATCCCTTAACTCGGTGAGCATACTCTCCCGCACTGCTTCCGGGATCCGATATGGTTGTTGCCGCAGTGGCGTCTCTCCCTGGGTTTCCACGCGGTGTACCGCAGCGGAGGTATAGCCTGGGGTGGCTGAAAACATCTCTTGGTATCTCTGCAGCAGTTGCGTGGCCTCACCCTTCTCTAGGGGGTTTAAATTTTGACCCAAACTTACTTGGTCAATAGTACAGGGAGCGGTGTCTAGTAAATCGGGGAGGGGTAGTCCCTCACTATCTTCTGTGGCGGGGGCACACACGGCGCCCACATCCTCTGTTCTCTCAAAGTATGGTTTGAGCATATTCACATGGAAGGCTTTGGTCAGCCTTTCATCTGAGCATTTGCTCACGATGTAGGTGGTCTCGCTAACCCGTTCTACTACCTTAAACGGTCCCTGCCATGCGGCTTGTAGCTTATCCTTTTTAACTGGCCTCAAAGCTAACACCTTCTGCCCTAAGTCTAGTACTCTATCTTGGGCTCCCCTATCGTACCATTTCCTCTGGTCCTCCTGGGCCGTCTGCAGGTTCTCCCGAACCGATGCGGTGAGCGCCCGCAGACGGTCCCGGAACTCCAGGACATACTGGACGATAGGGACTCCCCCCTCGTCTGTATTGCCCTCCCAGTGCTCCCGTACGAGCTCCAGTGGGCCCCGAACTTTTCTCCCGTACAGGAGTTTGAAGGGGGAAAACCCAGTGGAGGCCTGGGGCACCTCACGGTAGGCAAACAGAAGGTGGGGGAGGAATTTTTCCCAGTTCTTGTGGGACTCCGTAAAGGTTTTTAGCATCTGTTTTAGAGTGCCATTGAAACGTTCACAGAGCCCGTTAGTCTGGGGATGGTACGGGGCGCTGAACAGGGGTTTCACTCCACAGCTCTGCCACAATTGTTGTGTCAGGGTAGCCGTGAACTGAGTTCCCCGATCGGATAGGATTTCTTGTGGGAAACCTACTCGGGTGAAAATCTGAATAAGGGCTTCGGCCACGGTCTCTGCCTCTATATTGGTGAGGGCGACTGCCTCCGGGTATCTAGTGGCGTAGTCGACCACGGTTAGTATGAACTTTTTGCCCGACTGGCTGGGTCGGCTGAGGGGTCCTATTAAATCTACCGCTACTCGGGGAAAGGGCTGTTCTATAATGGGTAATGGGTGAAGTTTGGCCTTCCGAAGGTCTCCCCTTTTTCCCACCCTTTGGCAGACGTCGCACGTCCTGCAGTAATACTTGAGGTCCTGGGTGACCCTGGGCCAGAAGAAGGTTTGGGTTAACCTGTCTCTTGTCTTTTTAACCCCTAAATGTCCTGCTAGGGGAATGTCATGACTGAGTTTTAACAACTCAGCCCGGAATTTACGGGGTACAATTAACTGTCTTTTGATGACCTGGGTGGCCCCCTGTCCCACCCCCTCGGTCACTCTATACAGCAATCCCTTATACCACTCAAACTTTTCGTGCGGGTTGTTCCCTGGGGTAACGGCCGCTGCCTTCCTATAACCCTCTAATGTGGGGTCGGTACGCTGCTCTTGTTCAAACCCCTGGGGGGTATCCCAGAAAGGAAAGGGAGGATCGGGTAAGGGGGGTATTTCGACTCTTACCTGGTTTTCCTCAGAGTGCAGCGGAGCTTCCAGTCTGGCTTGAGCTCGGGTGGTAACTGGGTATGCCTCGGCAGGGGGGTCTCGGGCCAGTTGGGAGGTCAAGCATCCTACATCATTCCCCAACAAAACCTCGGCGGGTAGTTCTTGCATAATCCCCACCTCCAGCTGTTTGGACCCGGAACCCCAATCAACAAGGATATTAGCGGTGGGCAGTTTGTGAATAGCGCCCCCAGCCACCCTCACAGCGACTGTGCGTCCGGTGCGAGCTTGCGCTCTGATCGTGTGAGGTTGCACCACAGTAAAAGTAGCCCCAGAGTCTCTCAGAGCCCGGGCCCCCACGCCATCTACGGTAATCCATTGGCGGTGGTGGTCCCGGTTGTCACCCCCAGCTTGAACTGGATTGACCTCGTGTAACACACTCCACTGTTCTTCTTGGTTAGGAACACCGGTTGTGCCTTCCTGTTGCACACAATGAGCAGCTGCCCTGGGTTGTTGTGGGGGTTGCCTTTCCCAGCTTCCCCGGTTTAAGCGAGGGCACTGATTCTTGTAATGCCCTGGTTGCTTGCAATAATGGCACACTGCAGGGGGACGTGGTGTGTTTGCTGGGTTCGGTGAAGGGTTACTCATGGAGGGTCTAGGAGGGGTAGGGGTTGTTGGAGCCTGGTAGTTAGGCTTAAAAGGTGGTCTGCTCACCCCTTGCTCCTTCCTCCTATTATCCTGATACTCATCCGCTAGCCTGGCGGCTTCCTCCACAGTTTTTGGTTTTCTATCTTTAACCCAGTCTTTTATGTCCTCTGCAGAGTGATTAAAAAATTGCTCCAGTAACATAAGTTGCAAAGCATCCTCCAGAGTGGTTGCTTGGCAGCCCTTCATCCAATTGCGGGCCGCCCGTTGTAGCCGAAAAGCCCATTCCGTATGGGAATCTCTCCCAGTCTTCCTCAGCTCTCTAAATTTTTTCCGGTATGCCTCCGGAGTTACAGCATATCTGGCCAACAAAATGTCTTTTACTTTTTCATAATTATGTATGTCCCCCTCAGGTACTGCTCGCAGCGCCTCGGCTGCTCTACCTGACAATTTACTGCTAATGACTGCAGCCCATTTCGTGGAGTCTAATCCCTCCAGCGCACATTGACGATCAAAGTCTTGCAAGTAACTGTCAATTTCCATCTCATTGTCATTAAACGATTTAAAGGCTGCATAATTTACCTTCTTTGGTATCTCCCCAGTACTTCCCGGGGAGTGCAGTAAATCTCCTTGTGCCGGCCTATCCCGGTCCTCTCGTTCTTTTTGCGCTTGTCTGGCTTGTGCCATGACCTGCAAAAGCGCCTCTGCAGTTGGGTTGGGTCCCAATAGACTGACCATCCAGCGGATGTCCTTTTGCATCACGGTTTCTTCCTCTTGATCCATCTCTGTATTACTGGTATTATCGCTCTGTATTAATTCCGCAATTAACGTGGCTTTTGTCTTGTTACTTGCCACTCTGCCTCGAGCTTCCAGTAAATCCTTTAGTGTGGTTCTTTTAAGTAGCTGGTACTGCTGAGCCATTCATTCCCTTGCTTGGTTTGTAACGTCCATTCGGGATTCGAATCCCTCCGCTTGCCACCAGTTGTAAGGAAACCAAGTTTAGCCAAACCGCGTTCGGTAGTTTCCCCCCCGAAAGGTCAGAGTCTAAGGTAGTGCGAGTTTGATTCGATAGTTACAGGAAACGAAATCCATACGAAATAAAACAGCTGCATAAGATAATTCCCTTGTTACAGCATACGAATTCCAAATAACAGTCAGAGTCCAGGTTCAGGATACAAGTAGAACTAACGTTTATTCACACACATGGCTTTTTATGCAGGTCCCCATGCAAGGGGACATCCCACAGGGAGGAGTAACATTTATCCAATCCCGAACAGTAAAAATATAAAACACACCCAATACAAACAGGCAGTTCCTTCCCCTAGTCCTGGAGATAATCAGGTCTGATATAGTAACAACCTAATTATCTCCAGGCTGAAAATTCACTATTTTCCCCAAATTCTGGAACACCCCTTTATACCTGGGGTATCCCCACAAATACTATATCCCCTGATAGCCCCGATCCGGATGGAAGTCCTTTGTGACCGGTTCACTGTGGGCGGACTGCCCAAAATAGTTCCAGAGGTTCGTGTGGTTTTGCCGGTCACTTCAGAAAAAGGGAAAAAATGCATAAAAGTACCGAATGAATTCCCCTGGCTCCTAGCAGCGATTGTTCCCCTCATTCGTGTGCATATTTGTACCGAATAGCGCTCTTCTAGCTAATCGGTATCACTAGTTCCAGCGTTCGTATGATTGAGACCGGTGTTTGGGAAGTCGAGTGTCCGATTTTAGTTCCAGACACTCGACGACCAAGTCCCGCTGCCTTTGTTTGATGAAAAAAAGATGGCCGCGGTTTTCTCTGCCACGTGGCGTTCGACAGTACGAACGCTGACCGCACACATAGAGGGTGAAAGTGATGCCGGCTTTGAAGTTAAGTGAGCCAGGGGTGGTCTCTGTTCGGCAGTCCCATCTGCCGAATGAAAAATACACAAAAAAGCAAGAACTATGCAACAAAATATCGAATAATATAGTCATTTCTTCACAATCATGATGTATAATATACTCCTCCAATGTGTACATATATTCTTATATTTGCACCAAACTGAGTCAAATCAATGTGCAATAAGACCAGAATGATTTATAGTATCTCAAGTTAATCTACCACTATAGAGAGCAATATGATGTGTTGCTGGGCTGCCCCTTTCCATTATTGTATGCAAACACCAGAAACTTGGTTGCAAAGATGGGATCTGTACTTGGATATTTCTAGGGATTTGGATGAATATCTTTAACATTTATTTAAATTTTAAGAAAGCATGAGCGTATATATTATTAGAAAGGGCTGATACAATTAGTATTTTTATTACAATTCTTCTGAATTAAATTCGCCAAGAATTCTTCTGCACAAATTGAGGATCATTTATTCATTCTTAATACAATGCATATCTTTCACAATTCGGATGGAACATAACTGTTATAATAATAATATTATTATATCAATGACCCTCTCTTTATTCTAATGTGGTGATTGTGAGCTAAGCCATCTGATTTATCCACTAGATGGCAGCAGCGTGCACTGTGCTGGTGTCATAGACATGTGCAATGTATAAGCAGGTTGCATAACCAAGTTCAGACAAAATGAGAAGACATCAATCTAATTTTGTGAAGGACATAAATACATCTCTGTTATAGACTATAACAACAAAAACAGTTAAAATGCATCTTCAGTTTCCTTTGTAACTCATTCCGTTCCTGGTTGTATTATAAAGAATTATACATGGGGGTTTCTATAATTCCAGACATATTATAGTATCTTTATGAACTTCAGTGTTATTAAAACATCTAAGCTGGTAACCAGGAATGTGGAAATTATATGAGCTGACGCCCAGTACATTCAGTTCCGGGTGTCGGACAGGTGTTTCTTTAGATTGTAAAATCATGGCTATCTAGCCATGTACTTTATATAAATGAGCTTCAGTGACTCTCTCAGCTCACGGGCAGGGCCCTCTAGACTTTTATACTAATCTGTGTATATAGTACTGTCTTTATCCCCCATTGTACAGCGCTTGGAATATATTAAGAATAATAATGTCAGTAATAATAAAAAATAATGTTCTTTTAGACCTGCTGCAGGAAAAGAGTCTGGAATGCCTCTGGTGGATGCCGACCTCAGTAATCACTCCTTTGCATTTTGGCACTCTCTAGTGAGTCAGAATGCACGTGTACATTCCCAGCATGCGCTCTGAATCACTGAATGTTAGCACAATGAGGGAATGATTACCCACCCAAGTTGAAGACATCACACTCCCCACCTAGACCACCAGGGACCCAGGACCCCCAATAGAACACTAGGCAGAGTTAAATCTTGCTGGACCACCGGGGGTATGACCTCACCACCACCCCCCCCCCCAGTTGTACCATCAGAGATGTAGAAAGCCATGCAGGAGAAGGGCTAACAGAGAACTACCTTACAAATACAGCCTCACGATTCATACTTATACACAAAGCCAACATACACAGCACATCAATCACATACAGCCATAGAACTACACATACTACATACAGCCTGCACACACCAGACAAATACATGATATACAGCCACCACACACATCAGAAACAGCCAGCATAAATCACATACATGACACACAGCCAGTACACACATGACACACAGTCAACAAACAACACACACACACTATAATAAAGGGCAGATCGTGAGGGTAATTCACAAACCTCTGAATTTTGGCAAGAAAAACCCAAATGGCAAAACTGAGGCAACAATATCCATGTTATGACTATAGCAAAGTTAGAGAGTTTTTCCAGATTTTTGCCTCAGTTTTTTTTCCCATTTATATCTAATTTATGAAAATTCTAAATTGAGCAAATAGCCCTGTCAATGTCCAGGGTCTTGGTATAGCCCCAATCTTGGCATTTTATATTATTTTGTGTCAGGACAAGTAGATTGTCATGACAGACAAGTAGACTGGGCTACCACTTTAGTCCCTAGAAAAAGTAGGTTATGTTAAGATTCCACAATCTTGGATAGAATCAAACAGTTGGATAGTGTACTAGATTGTTAAATGCATGTTGCTTCAATGCATGGTGGGGGATTTTTCTCAAGGTAAAAACAGTTGCTATTCTGGGGCAAAAAGCAAATTAAGGAGCAATCATCATGGAAACCAGTTAAATGTATCTCAGCATTTAGCACTTTACACCTAACAAAGCACTTGTTTTAATTATGATAAATTTCATCCCACATGTAAAATCCCATCTCATAAAAATCCAAAGTGAATTATGTCTTATGTTTTTTTTGCTGTTCCAGTGAAACAAATGTAACAGTTAAAAAAAAGTTCTTACTCATTTCCATATATTCCGGTGTTAATCCAGTGAAGGGTTCTAATGCATAATCACGTTCCCATTGTTGAGGTTCTCTAGAATTGTTCAAATTGTTTTCTCTTGGTCCCTTCCTGTCATCTTTTAGCTTTCTAAACAGTTTCTTTAATTTTCTGTGGGAAAAAAAAAGAACATAAATTCACTGTTTTTATACAATTGACAATGCATTATTAGAGACATTTCAAAGTTAACATTACGGTATGTTACATTTAAAAACTGATTTGTCAGATAAGGAAAAATAAATTTAAGTAAATAACTCAATGGTTATTAAATATTATTCTAAGTAATATAACCAATATTATCATTGCCAATTTTGTCCAACATTGATTGATTGAGAGTGTCGGGGGCAAGTAAGCCCAGTCCTCTCATCCAGTCTATATCATCCAGTTTTTGTGAAATTAATGTGGATTATACAAAAGTGTTAATACGGCATCGATGTGGCTGAAGAGGGGGTTGTCCTATCGAGGCAACATAATCAGCAATCTCTCGTGGTTATGTTCCTTAGAGTGCTGTTCGCTTTGCCCACATTACTTTGCTCCACTGTGTGGACTTGTGAACTGTCTGCTTAAGGAACTATTAGCTGCTTAGCAGCCTGTCTGCAATATTTAGTTAATTTTTCAGTAAATATCTCTCTGAATTATAAACCTAGTACCCCGGGTTTCACTCTGATACATTTTATATTTTACTCTCAGCAGTTCAGCAGCATATCTGAAATATTTGGTTACCTTTTATCAGTAACAATCTCTTTGTGTTAAAAGCCTGGGGACTCACACTGATATATTTTATATTTCATATTTTAATTTTTACTGCTATTTTCAGTCTCTGCTTGCTACTGTTTTTTATTATTATCTATACAGCCATGGCATGTCAAATACAGAAATTGTGTAATTTAGATGCAAATACACACTTTAGTAAACTAAATCCACTATAAATAATCTTGTAATAGTTTAATTTTGTAGAATAAAAAATGTGTGAGTTTGTTTACTGAATGGAAAACTTGAGATGAGTTGTCAGATGATATTTTTTCCAGCTTTGGTATTTTGGTCCACGTTTTACAAGTCAATTTCTAACTAACCACAATTCTTTGGTTAGTGAACAAATTCTACATTTAACCCCAATGTTACCGAGTAACTCATGTCAAAAACGTACCATAATATTTACTTTAAGCCTAAAATTAATAGTTATGTGAATTTAGGATAAAACAACATTTTACAACACTTGTTCGTGGACACCTAAATATTAAAAATAGGTAATTAAAAATATCATCTTTAATTCATCTTTGACAGGAAACTAGGAGAATGATTAATATATTGTTTTTAAAAATCATGTTTTTTTATTTCGTGCACTACTTCAGACAAGGTCATATGGATATTTGTAAACAACCTGCTGGTATTTTTGGAACGGTAGATAAATACAGTAAGTACAATTTACTGGCTAAAGCTATGTAAATGTACTATACATAGCAGTGAAGATGCTGTTGCAACTTGCATTGTTTTCCCAGGCTCTCTCATCTCACCAGGCTACAGAATGACCTAAGTCATAAATATTGTGTAAAGTGTGAAAAGAGGAAAACACAATTTTCTGAGCTTCAATTGCAGAACCATTAGAGTCTTCTCAGGTGAATACCAGCATTGAAGAGAAGAAGGTGGCATGTGGCACTTATGGGGCTACAATTTGTTTTGCATTATTTACAACATACAGACCGCTTTAGTTTGTGTATATACTAAATTGTGAAAAATAAGTATGCTGGATATAATAGTATGGATATTTGATGATGGCCCAAAGGAGTGCATTCATTTAATATTACTGATGTCAGAGCTTGGTATGGAGTAATGTGTGTGTAAGGCATGGGAATGAATGTCTCACTAATGCTCAGACTTAGCAAAAGGTGAGAACAAAATAACTTAACAAGCAGTATAAATATAAAAATGCCAATGCTTCTCTTCAGTAAACTGGTGTTTGATAAATAGGATTCAAGACATGACATAGGATTTAGAAAGTTAAGAAAATAATATTTCAGACATTGAAAACATTTTAGCACATGATAATCCTGTCTGTTTCAAGGAATTCAATATATTTATATGAACTGTCCCAAACATCTTTAACATGTCTGCACATTTTATTTACACAATAAATTAAAATTCTTTCATGTGTGCATAGACGACCAAAGAACTCCAAAACACAGATTTTAATATACCCTACTATATTTACCATTTGGTACTGAAACAAATACTATATTTCACCCAAAGTAATTGATTTTTTTTTTTGCAATGTAACAGCTAATGCATTATACAAGTAGATGCAATCTAATCTGTACTTCATACACTAGACAGCACAGCGCAGACCCAAAACCAAAAAACATCTCTGAAGGACCAATTCACTATATCACATGTACCTAGTAACCCAGACAGAACTGGTTATGAAGCAAAAAGCAAATTATATATTAAGGCAAACAGTTGTTATTATAGGAAAATAGTACCGTATATACTCGAGTATAAGTCAAGTTGGGGTTTTTCAGCACAAAAAATGTGCTGAAAAACTCGACTTATACTTGAGTATATACGGTATATGGAAAACCAACTTCTCACTCGATAGTTTTCTCAATAGTTTTTTGGCCTGTGTGCACATCCCCTATCAGCCCAAGAACAGGTATTCTTGTCCTTGATCAATAGAATTGAAGCCTACCAGATTTTCAGTCCTGATATGTATATATTAAAAAAACCTAATAAAATCTGTCAGCATTGAAGTTGCGGTTTAGTAGATAAGGGACTGTTCTAGATCTTGTTTATTGTATAAATTGGCCCCCTAGCAACACCCCATTTATGCATGTTCAGGTGAGTGCAGCCCTCTGGTTCCACATATATATATATATATATATATATTTGGGAGTCTAGCCAACTCCTTGGTTTTGCACCCCTCCCTGTCACAGGTGCCTCATCTCAGGTCCCTATTTAGCCTTGTACTGCAGAGAGCCACAGATGGAATTTTTCCCCAAGTAAGTGGGTTAATCTCATAAGAGCAGACATTAGGCTGTTAGAGTAGGACCTGCCAATGATGGGGTACATTGACGTTGTGGCAGGCTTATGCAATGTATGATTATATAATGTGACCAAACCCCCATTATTTAAGATTAGGTGTTTTTAAAAATATCTGTCAGTATTGAAGTTGCTGTTTAGTAGATAAGGGAGTGCGCTGGATCTTGTGTATTATATATATATTAATATATATATATATATTGCATAGAACAAAACATACAATCATGTACTCACATTGAAAGCAGTATTTAAGTGACATATGTTTTATAGGCACACTTAGCGAGCTATAGTCTTTTGTAAGCTAAAATAGAGAAAAGTACTACACTTCTTCGGCATTCAAGCAGTTACCTAATTTGAGTGGTACCAAGAAAGCCAAGTTTTCTGTGTCCATTTACCAATGGATTGCACTCTTGGGCACATCTCTTCTAGGTTTCCAGGGTTACATGTTGACTAAGTGGATGTTTTTGTTCAATAAGAAGCATGACAGGAAATGTATTGTTTATGTGTGCTATCCTTCTATCCCTTTGGGTGCCTGGTGGTACGTACATTGAGTTATTACATTATGTTCTGTGCCAATCCTGGAGCAAAAGACTTATTCTCATTTATTGAACAGCTACGATTATTGCTAATTATTGGGACGTCAAAGAAGAGTTAGCAAATAAATGAAAACAGCATAACATATTGTGAAAGACTCTGGATAATAATGAGAGATACATGATGTGCTGGGTTATTGGAATTCTAACAATCACAACAAGAGGAGTGGAAAAGGCAGATATTACATATTTATCTACAGCACAGAAATCCTGGAACTGTATGTTCATATTCTATCGCAGCAGCTACAATCACTGTAACCAAATTACGAGGATACCTCTAAATCAGGGGAAGTCAACCTTTTAATACCTACCGCCCACTTTTGTATCTTTGTTGATGGTAACATTTCATTACTGCCCACCAGTGCCGCAGTAACTAATTTTACAGAGCAAGTATGATTTTTTTTTTCATTTTTAAAAAGGAGAAATATGTACTTAAATTTATCTATTTTTTTCTATATTCGATTCTACTTTTTTTTACTGTTGTGTGTTTGAGAGGTGTAGTATGTGTGAGGAGGCAAGTGTGTGTTAGGGTTGCTGTGTGTATGTGAAGGTAGCTAGTGTGTGTGACGGGGCAGTCTGTGTGTGTGTGTCAGTGTGTGAAGGGTGCATAGGGTCTATGCTGTGTGTAGGTGGGTGAGATGTGAAAATCTATCTTAATGTCTCCCCCTCCCTTCATTTACCAGGTAGGCGGTATAATGCTGCAAGCCCTGGTGGTCCAGTGGTGGCATGTTTACTTTAGCCTGCAGCTCCTCTGGCTGCATGCGGACTCTCCTGTCCTCCTGTGAGCACAGCATTGTATCAGAGCATTGCCATGGTAATGCACAGCTACGATCTGACCAGGCTGCTCGCGGGGGAACACAGACGTTCCCAGGCTGTTCCCTCCCTCTGCTGGAACTAAGTGCCAGCGGGCAAGTGTGGAACATTTTTGATTTCCTCACCAACCGAGAGGGCTTACAGCAAGGCTGGCTCTGCATGGGCCGGCAGGGGAGATGAAAGGATCTTCCCTGCCGGCCTTGGTCCACGGCCAACTTCAGAACCCACCACCGCCCACCTGAAATCCCAAAACGCCCACTAGTGGGCGGTAGGGACCAGGTTGACTACCTATGCTCTAAATGATCACTATAAGGGTTTTCTTCTCATCTATTGACTTCAAATCAGATGATGCTATTGGCCACTCCCTAGCTACCTGAGGCATTTAGGGACATGTACTGGCATAGTACCACGTTCTATCCGTTGCTGCAGATTTTAGTAATGACAGATCATTCAGCTGTAGAAAGACTTCAAGTGAAAAGTTTACTTGTTGCCAGCAATGAACAACAAAGTTCAATAAGCTGCACTGACCAAAGGTGAAATTGCCAGCAGCTGTGCTAATCTATATATTGTAGATTTGTATGAATGACTCCACATTACCAACTTATATATATTTGTGGTCAGGGACACTAGTTGCTATGAATAGAATTAGATGGAAGCAAGTCAATTGTGGTGTGCAAGTCAGTTATGGTGTGTCATTCATACAAATCCGTTGGGCGGTTAAGCCTGTAGAAAAGAGGGTCAACCTTAGGGAAAATAGATTTAAAAAGGGAGAGGTGGGAGGGGCACCACAGTAAAGTGATGGCCTGTTAAGGGAGGGGGTCTAGAATAAATAGGCTGGTTAGCCCTATTACAACTTTCCTATATCTTTTCTATATCTATATATATTTATTTTTGATTGTCAAGAATCTATACTGTATTACAGGAAACTAATGAAACTTGGTTAGTAGTATGTACAGGTCATGACAAATTCTACAATAAATTTTCGCAGCTAGGCATTCCATCTCACCTATGTACTGTATCTCTTTCACGGTGGGCCTTTCCCATATGTACCAACAGACCTATGTGCTACTTTACTATTTGTTTATAGCAGTTGCACTGTGTGTTGGTGACATTTCATGTTTTACTGGTTGCCATTACATAAATTCAATTCAATAGTCTGGGTTTATGACTATCACAAAAACAATGTTCAGAACTGCCGTAACCTCCCTATAAAAGAGCTGAATGAATCTGCGCTCCCACAAGGCATAGGTTTATCTGGAGCAAAGTGGTGAAGCTGTAGGGCAAATATAATAAACTAATACAGGTTCTAAATACTAATGGCTAATAATCTTAAACCCATTCTCTTTGCTAAAAGTACATGAATTATTAGGTAATACCCATCGATTATTAAAGGACCACTCTAGTGCCAGGAAAACATACTCGTTTTCCTGGCACTAGAGTGCCCTGAGGGTGCCCCCACCCTCAGGGTCCCCCTACCGCCGGGCTCTGGAAAGGGGAAAGGGGTAAAAACTTACCTTTTTCCAGCGGTGGGCGGAGAGCTCTCCTCCTCCGATCCTCCTCTTCTCCTCCCCGTCGGCTGAATGCGCACGCGCGGCAAGAGCTGCGCGCGCATTCAGCCGGTCACATAGGAAAGCATTCATAATGCTTTCCTATGGACGCTTGCGTGCTCTCACTGTGATTTTCACAGTGAGAATCACGCAAGCGCCTCTAGCGGCTGTCAGTGAGACAGCCACTAGAGGAAATAGGGGAAGGCTTAACCCATTCACAAACATAGCAGTTTCTCTGAAACTGCTATGTTTATGAAAAAATGGGTTAACCCTAGAAGGACCTGGCACCCAGACCACTTCATTAAGCTGAAGTGGTCTGGGTGCCTAGAGTGGTCCTTTAAGATTATTTGCTAGTCTGCATTGGTAATTGAGAGACCCAGGAGTCTCCCCCCAAGATAGTGGAAACCAGTAAATTCAAGTTTGTTTTCATGGCACTATAGTTTCCCTATAAGTATTTTATTGACTGGATGCATGTGCTACTAGTGCTTACATATTTATTTTGATACTTGCCAGCAAAATGCTTGTTTGTCTGAGATTTGTCTCATTCCTGGCAAGATACTCTAGAAATTGGGTGTTTGAAAAATCTGCTAAGTATGCATGTGGTATACTTTATATAGCACTAGAATATGAGTGACTGATCTTAATCCGGACACTGTACTATACAGAATGAGATATGCTCATTCAGTACAAATAACTGTATTTATACCATTTTAAATGGATTTTCAACATTATTCAGTATCTCTGTATTGGCTTTAAATTGGACTTCATCAAGAAAAAGAACAAGACATTAGGCTAGCAGTATCCAAGGAATTAATCTTTAACCATTTCCCTCTCCCAGGTTGGTTAAATCCTGGGGCAAGTGTCCTATAGGTAATATGAAACAGCAAATGGAAGGGTTAATGTCCCTTGAACACAAACACCTGCTATTTCAAACACCTTAACACATAATAAATATTCATCAATAACTACACATATTGTATGTACAATATATGACACCATGAGCAAGAATGGTTTGTAGTTTATTTTGGATTACAACTTCCATCAGTCTCAGCCACCTAATTGGCTTTAGTTTATCAAACCTCCTCCACATTAGGTTCAGTGGACTCGACCAAAGCCCTCATAAAATATTTCACTATTGATTGTTAAAAGAGATTATTTATGAAAGAAAATCATTTTTTAAACGATTGCCTTTGACATATGTAAACATGAAAGTGAAGAAGGAAACCCACACGAGAGGAATGTTCTTGTGATTAATGTTTCCAGATCAACCACACATATGTGAATGTCAACCATAGCCACTTGTTTATTTACAATTAATTTATGGGGTGTTTGCAATAACATGTATAATGCTATGCAAGGCTTGCCAAGTTTAGAGTTCGCTGATATAATAATGATCTCATTAAGGAGCAATTTATTTAAACGCAATCCTTGACAGAGTTAAATATAAGGCAGTGGTAATAAACGATTAAACTCAGTTAGAGGGTTAAAAACGTGCCCTTCTAAATTGCTTTTATTATCAATATCTATTCACACGTAAGGAAAAAAAAAGTGTAAAAAAACAGAATTACTACTACTCTAATGTTCAGAAGGAGGAGATTATTGGCTTGCAGAAGCCCAATCTGGGATGACATTGCATTGGCATGCAGTGTTTTTCATTTTCAGAGTAACATTTTCCTTATTATGTTTTTTTTTTTTTTTAAATGTTTCTTGAGTCATTAATCCAATGTTTGAGCTAATATTATGAACTTTTAGAGGTTATGGTTACCTACAAACATAGCCATTTCTTTTTGATAGCAGTTGCAGACTGTTAATTGGTTTACCCTTCTGTGGAAAACTGAATTAAAGGAACACTATAGGGTCAGGAGTGCAAACATGCATTCCTGACTCTATAGTATTAAAATCACTATTTAGTTGGCTTGCCCCTCTTAAAAGCACTGCACGGGTCAGCTGGCGATGACCCCTCCCTGATTCTCCTCCTTGAGTCAGAATTGATGATCTAAGGCTTTCCCATAGGAAAAGCATTTGATTGGCTGAGATCATCAAGGGGGTTTGGGCAGGGGAGAGTCCAAACTGCATCCTGGCCAATCAGCATATCTTCAAAGAGATGCATTGAATCAATAGGCATGCATTGAATCAATGCATCTCAATGCATTTCTACCAATGCACAACTGAATCAATGCATCACTATCTGGTAGGTTCAGCCGCTTCATGCAGAGAATGTGCAGCACTGACCCAGGAAGCGCCTCTAGTGGCCATCTGAGGTGTGTTCCTAGGGTGCAATAGCAAAAAGCCTGCAGGGACATGGTATAGACACCAGAACAACTACTTGTTTTGGTGACTATAATGTTCCTTTAAGGTCTTCCTATAGTCATTTTATACTTTGAGTTGTGAAACAAAAAAAGGACATAGATGCTAAAACCTTACTAACATTCCTTTTTTTTTTTTTTTTACTTAGAATGTCTAGAGCAAGCATATCAAACTTGCAGGCCACAATGAATATATTTGCGGCCCAGCAAATATAACTAGTGGTGTACCTACCACGGTTGCAGGGGTCACCGCTGCGGCCAGGTCACTGCTGCGGCCAGGTCCTCTTGGGCGACCCCTGCAACCTTGGGCCACCGGCAAACCTTAAGGGCCGGTGCAAAGCTGCACCGGCCCGGCAGTGGCCTAGCTGAGGGGGGGCAGTCTGAGGCTGAGGTGGCCCATCAAGTGGCAAATGCACTTAGGGCCACTCAATGGCAATGTGTCTTCACGGTCTGTGCTGCAGCGCTTTAACTTCCCAGCTATCAAAGAGCAGCGCGGGAGGACAGCTGGGATTCAATTCAATTCATGTAATGTAGCCAAGCTTCACAAGCACCTCCGTCTGGTCCACCGGCATAGGAGCATGCCGTAGCCTGTGTCGAGGTGGCGGGGATATGAATCACCTCATATCCGCGCTCCCTGTATTCATAACAGCACGGCTGAGCCTTAGTAATGAGGCCGGCCGGAGAGGAGCGGCAAAGTCAGGGACCGCCCCTGGGAGGCAAAAAGTCTAGTTACGCCCTGCTGGTTTACTGACCTGCAAACAGTTTGCTGCCCTGCTCCCTTCCTGACGCTGTATGTAGTGTGGCTGAGCGGTCTGACAGGAATTGCTCACTGAAAGAGCACTTCCTGACAGAGGGGTACCACAGTGAGAAGTTACCAGAAGGCAGTAAGGGAAGAAGAATTACTCACATGAGGGGGGGCCCCAGGGCAATTTTCGCACTGGGGCCCTGTGAGTTATGCCTACTGGTTTCTATGAAAAAACATTTCTTTTTGCGGCCCACAGAAACTTTGAGTTTGACATGCTTGGTCTAGAGGAGATGAAATCCACAAGGAATGTTAAAAAAAAAAAAAAAAACACACACACAGCATATAAACACAATAGTAAAAATATTTCATTATTTATAATACAAAAA
This sequence comes from Pelobates fuscus, assembly GCF_036172605.1. Classification (NCBI taxonomy): domain Eukaryota; kingdom Metazoa; phylum Chordata; class Amphibia; order Anura; family Pelobatidae; genus Pelobates; species Pelobates fuscus. The sequence continues at coordinate 186,556,663 of NC_086319.1, forward strand.
ATATTATGCAGAAAAATAAACACAAAAATTACACATTTTTCAGATGATCTTCAGTGGATATCACTATATAAAAGATAAAAGAGGTTTCTAGCGCTGACAATGTAGAAATGTGCAAGGCAGCTGTTACCCCAAAGCCAGAGTCTCTCATCACTATTTGATTTTATATTTACATTTGTGACATTGTTGAATATGTACAGTATCTCACAAAAGTAAGTACACCCCTCACATTTTTGTAAATATGTTATTATATATTTTCATGTGACGACGCTGAAGAAATGACACTCTGCTACAATGTAAAGTAGTAAGTGTACAGCCTGGTTAACAATGCAAATTTGCCGTCCCCTCAAAATAACTCAACACTCAGCTATTAATGTCTAAACCGTTGGCTACAAAAGTGAGTACACCCCTAAGTGGAAATGTCCAAATTGGGCCCAATTAGCCATTTTCCCTCCCCGGTGTCATGTGACTCATTAGTGTTACAAGGTCTCAGGTGTGAATGGGGAGCAGGTGTGTTAGATTTTGTGTTATCACTCTCACACTCTCTCATACTGGTCACTGAAAATTCAACATGGCACCTCATTTCAAAGAACTCTCTGAGAATCTGAAAAAAATAATTATTGCTCAATATAAAGATGTCCTAGGCCAGGGGTAGGCAACCTTTGACATTCCAGATGCCGTGGACTACATTTCCCACAATGCTCTTCCAGCCATAATGCTGGCAAAGCATCATGGGAGGTGTAGTCCAAAACATCTGCAGTGCTAAAGGTTGCCTATCCCTGGAATAGGCTATAAGAAGATTGCCAAGACCCTGAAACTGAGCTGCAGCACTGAGGGCAAGACCATATGGCGGTTTCACAGGACGGGTTCCACTCAGAACAGGCCTCGCCATATAAGTTGAGTGCACGTGCTCAGCGTCATATCCAGAGGTTTTCTTTGGGAAATAGACGTATGAGTGCTGCAGAGGCTGAAGGGGTGGGGGGGGGGGGTCAGCCTGTCAGTGCTCATACCATACGCTGCACACTGCATCAAATTGGCCTGCATGCTGTCGTCCCAGAAGGAAGCCTCTTCTAAAGATGATGCACAAGAAAGCCTGCAAACAGTTTGCTAAAGACAAGCAGACTAAGGACATGGGGTACTGGAACCATGTCCTGTAGTCCAATGAGACCAAGATAAACTTATTTGGTTCAGATGGTGTCAAGCGTGTGTGGCATCAACCAGGTGAGGAGTACAAAGACAAGTGTGTCTTGACTACAGTCAAGCATGGTGGTGGGAGTGTCATGGTCTTAGCCTGCATGAGTGCTACCGGCACTGGGGAGCTACAGTTCATTGAGGGAACCATGAATGCCAACATGTTCTGTGACATACTGAAGCAGAACATGATCCCCTCCCTTCGGAGACTGGGCCGCAGAGCAGTTTTCCAACATAACGATCCCAAGCACACCTCCAAGACGACCACTGCCTTGCTAAAGAAGCTGAAGGTAAAGGTGATGGACTGACCAGGCATGTCTTCAGATCTAAACCCTATTGAGCATCCTCAAATGCAAGATGGGTGAGCACAAGGTCTCTAACATCCACCAGCTCCGTGATATCATCATGGAGGAGTGGAAGAGGACTCCTGTGCGAACCTGTGAAGTTCTGTTGAACTCCATGCCCATGAGGGTTAAGGCAGTGCTGGAAAAGAATGGTGGCCACACAAAATATTGACACTTTGGACCCAATTTGGACATTTCCACTTAGGGGTGTACTCACTTTTGTTGCCAACGGTTTAGACATTAATGGCTGTGTGTTGAGTTATTTTGAAAATGTACACTGTTATACAGGCTGCACACTTACTAGTTTACATTGTAGCAGAGTGTCATTTCTTCAGTGTCGTCACATGAAAAGATATAATAACATATTTACAAAAATGTGAGGGGTGTACTCACTTTTGTGAGATACTGTACATATTCAACAATGTCACAAATGTAAATATAAAATCAAATAGTGATGAGAGACTCTGGCTTTGGGGTAACAGCTGCCTTGCACATTTCTACATTGTCAGCGCTAGAAACCTCTTTTATCTTTTATATAGTGATATCCAGTGAAGATAATCTTAAAAATGTGATATAATAAAATATTTACAAAAATGTGAGGGGTGTACTCCCTTTTGTGAGATACTGTATATGTTTATAAAGGGACAGCATGTCTCTCTACTGTCTTGTAGAGTGGGGAGAAACGGCTGGTGTGCAGCCCTTAGTAACCTGAAAGAAGGATGCACATGAACCCACTCAGATATTTTTTCTGTTATTGAGCAGTGACTTAGTAGGGAAAATAGAACCATATCATAGATGGCACATATCTGTAGCTCCCTACGATACATACACCTATAAATGGTGATGTGTAAAGTGTACATATTGTTAGTTGGAATGTGTTGTCATTGAAGCAGCATTATCTTGTCCAGGCCAATATTTTGTTTGGCTACAGTTGAGTGATTTTTTTAAAAATATATACAGTACGTTTATCCACTACAACTACACACAGAAGTTCTTAAAACAGCGGTATCCAATGTATGACTTTCCAGCTGTATAAAAATGGCATTCCCCAGAATTGTCACAATCTCTGGTTAACCAAAGAATTACTGAGGGCAATGGAACTTGAATGTGACTAGAAAAAAAAGAGCTGCCTATCTTTACCTTTCTTACAATATGTAAATGCCATTGTGAAAATGTATTAAATCCAGAAGATTGACTGGCCAAATAGTCAAGATTTTACCAGTTTCACAAGTGCAACCACTGAACAAGTAACATTTTTTTTTTTTCAATTGCCAGGAACACCTGCCCTCCAAAGACTTATGATCTAGCTGCATTGGGAAGTCTGTGATTGGACAGCCACATAAGGTCTGGGCGGGGTTAGAAGGGGAGGGGTTGCAGAGGCAGCAGACAAGAGATCTGCAGTTTTTGCAAGCTGTTGTTAGATATAACACCAATGAAAATATGCATAATTAAATGCATGCAAGTTTTCTTATCTACTAAACAGTGATTTTTATTTATTTTGTATTTGGGAAGTGGAATGTCACGTTAAGACCATAGGCTGTCACTGGAGTGGCAGAAAGTACATTTCATGGAAGGAACCTGACTCACTGACACTGCTATGTCTTATGTCAACTATATGAAAGGTAAACCCTAGATGGAAAATTGTCTTCTTGCACTTATTGTTTCTATAGCATTTTTTATAACGTTCTATTGCATAATCTTTAGCAGCACTGAAATCATTCAATCTGTTAAAACATGCCATTAAATACTTTTTTTAAGGAGTCTGAACTCTCATATATTCTTAATGCATTATGTAGACCAGGCCATCTAACTGTCTTTATTTTGGTGGGACTGTCCCACCATCCTGACTTAGTTCCCTGGTCTGGTATTCGGGACCCAAGGGAACTAAATTGGAATGGAGTGTTCCTTTAACTCAGCACTTACAGGGATAAAGTATGGAGGGAATGAACTGATTACAAGAAATCAAAGCTTTCTTTGCTTTGTGTAATCTCATATTCAAATGCCTCATGGTTACTCCAAAAACATTTTTAATCTGTAACCGTCTCACATTAACTGCCTCTCATTAAGGCGTTTCGCATAACATGTTTTGCTCCAAACTGCGAGGCAGTTGAAGTGAGACTGTTGAGGAGAGATCATGAGTAACTTCAATTTGCGATTACTCAAATGTTATCTTTTTGTTTTTACTGTTGTTTTGCTTTTAAATTTCTATATTTGAACAAATAAAATCTGCTGAAATATTTACATTCCTTGTCTTTGATCCTGTACAAATTCCTGGAGACTCATTGATCACTAGGAGTTTGATCCCTCCAGGGCAATCAATGTGAGAGTGGGACATAATCCACTCAGATCTAGTGCAGTGCAATAAATTATAAGAAAACAAATTTAAGTATCCTGAAAAAAAAATTTTTTTGCTCACCAATTGTTTGTTTGATAGTGCCAGAAGAACGGTGGGTGTTTTCTAGCTACCCACACAGTCACCATAAATGGTGTATTGAATGGTATAGTATTGAACCTAAAGGATAGGAATTTTTTGGTGGGTTGTTGGTGGAAGATAAGAGAAAACAACAAGTGGCAGGTTATGTATTTTATATGTTTATATTTTATATTATAGTTATCATTGCAGAGTTATGTGGAACCCTAGCACAGATCAATAATCAGCGGAACGTTAAACAATGATTGGGAAACAGGAAGATCATTTCTCACTCACTTATTTTTTTTATAAGACTACATGCAATGACTTCAGAAACCGAATTTACACTTCAGTTCTCTGGCAGTTATGCAAGAAATCCAATTAACAGTGTGTCCATGAATGTTAAATAAACATAATGACAAAATGTTATTACTAAGACTATTATTCCTCTACAACAATGTCGAGCTCCAAACATTAGTTGCATATTTGCAATTTTTGGGATTTGTGGGATCAATGAGATTCCCAAATGAGTAATTGCAGTTTTGCAATGAGCTGGAATGCAGACCAGCCCATGCTATTGAGTGTTACTGTTTTAGGTCCTTTTTGGTGCAACAGGTACAGTACATTGTCAGCAGGTGTGGTACAGTTGTAACAGACTCAATCAAAGGCTAATACTTCATTTAAACCAGTGGATTAATTTTATTCAATTGGATTCAGCTGGGCTTAGATGAGAAATACAAATAAAATATACATCAGTGGAGACTGCTATTTAGGGACAATGCCCCCCACCTTTTGTTAAAAAAAACAAAATTCAATCTTTTGGCATTGAAAGACTACTCATGAGTGTGTGCTAGGTAAGACATGTGTCTGTTATTATTGTATCTTCAGTTTCCAGTCTTCTCTGCGTACAGTAGATGCAACTGGTTTTGAACAGGACATGGTATATCATGGGGTAAAATAGGAAGAACCCAACATGTCAGTGGATAGCCCCCATTATAGTTAAACTTCACTAACCGCTACTGTTACACACACAAATGTTTTTTGCATTTTACATTGTGAAACTAGTAGCCATTTAAAAAAAATCTAACATTTTTTTTTTATCACTCATTAACTTCCTCTATCCATGCAGTAAGGCACAAAATACTGTTTAACAGTCATCAGAGGCTTCAGAGACATATAAAGGAACAAGGACACTTTTGAGAAGTGTAGAATCATTAAAATATGGCCAGAATGTTGTTGTTTATTTTAGATTCAAGCATTCACAGAAAAAAAACATTTTCCTTACCTCTCAACAGCGAGATGTAAGCACCCCTAGAGGTACTTCCTGGGTCAGTGCTGCACAGAGGGATTTATTCAATGCATCTCTATGATGAGATGCTGATTGGCTAGATCTGCGTTTGGCCCCAACAATTGACTTCATCCTTGGCGAGCCCTGTGGAAAAGCATTGGATCTGCGGAGATCATCAATTCTGATGATGTCAGCCAAGGAGGTGGATAGGGACAGGGACAGTACTGGCAGACCCAGGCGGCACTTAAAATAAGGTAAGTTTTCTTACTTTTTAAGGGAGACAAGCCACCTAAATGGGGGTTTTAACCACTATACGGTCAGAAATACATATTTGTGTTCCTGACACTATAGTGTTCCTTCAGGTATAAATTTACCATAAGAAAAACACATATAGTAATATTTTACAAAGCCTACTGTTGATATGCTTTATTTTATTGCATCCAATATGAAGAGGGAGAAAAAAAATAAACAAACAAAAAACTATTTAGCATTTTTTTTACAATCAAATAGTTGGTAAAACAAATGTGTGCATCCCCAGGACATCAGCCACACTCTCCTAAATTAATTACTTGTAGGTTCCCACAATGCCGATTCAGTCCTCAATGATACCAGTGAAAGCTAATCCACATTAATAGAAAAAAAAACATGAACCAAAATGTATTCTGTAAACCATCACCTACAAAATATATGCTTATAAATTAGTAGTAACACATGACTCACTGAATAATTGCAAGTCTTTGTGCACTTTACCTGGAATAAACCTCTTCTGGGAAGGTATGACTTTTGTTGTAATAAAATAATGAAATAATGGATAAAGGAAGCACAATAAAACATCTGTCTTTTCAAACGTTATTCAGTACAACCGCATTCTTCAGTAAATGGTGTAATTAAAGCAAGGAAAAATGCACTGTTTTTCATCATGTTTAAACCTGTTATAAAATAACTGTTCTTTCAGAAGCATGGGGAACTAGATAAGACTTGAAATGTGACAATTTGGTATTTTGTAGTGGTATGCCACTATTACAAACAATAAATGTGGTTAATAATCTACATACATGGCAAATAATTTCTGTGAATACAATCAAACGGAAACATTCTTTTTTCCTTATTGTAATTGATGTACAGAGAGAGCTTTATCAAAGGGGTTTATTCATTAAACACAGGAATTGTGGGGCATTTCTAAAAGGTAGACAGGAATATTTGAGTTGAAAAAAAGAAATCTACAATTTAGTTTTGTTCACACAACAACATTTTGTATTAAATTAAATTGTCAGTTCACCACAGTTTGCTGTTAGAAAGCTTTTCCTCCCAATAAGACTTACACAGTAGCTAACTTTTATTTTGCATTGTAGTGCAAAGTTTACCAAAAATTGCTGGATTGTAGAAAATAAGTAAATAGTGTTCTACTCTGTGGTACAATATCTGCCATATCTATCAGCTGCAATAAGTCCAACAAACACCTTCTAGAAGGACTTATCATTGAAGGGGTCCAACCTCGTATTCACTAAAATATGAAAGCATAATGTCCCACCATCAAGGAAATACTGTTGCCAGTCTATTCCAAAGTATATTTCCTTATCCCATTCAGGTTAAAAGCAATTCATCACATAAAGCAAACATTAGTGACTTAAAGACTCACATTGATGTGTAGACATACAAACATCAACACGTATTGTAGAAAACGTCAAGATTTAAAAAGTATGTTTTCTACGAAATTAGTTGATCTTAAAATGGTACGTTTTCTATCCAGCATGTTTAGCTTTGTACGTCTATATCATCTATGTGAGTTTTTAAGCCACTACAGTTTTCTTTATGTGATGAATTGCATTTAACCTGATTGGAATAAAGGAAATTAACTTTTTAATAGATTGGCAATAGTATTGCCTTTATAGTGAGACATTATGTATTTCCTATGAATTTTATATCAAATTATATGACCACCTTAGAAAATGTGGTTATGGAAGAAAAAAAAGAAAATGAATAAATACCAAATTAACGTAAATAAATAAGAACACAATTAATTACAGCAAGGCAAGCATGTGACCATCAAACCATCAGACAAGGTTGGAGGTCTGGTAATCTTAAAAACAGAGAATTATATCCAGGAAGCGTTAAGACTGTTTGAAATACACGTATTAGAAGTTAAACAAGGATCCAATAAACTAAATAAAAATAAAGTTCACCATTTTTTTTTTTTAGACAAGGGGAGAATGCAAGACATTTTGAATAAAGAAGAGTATAATTATTTAAATATAAAACATCCAAAAATCCCAGTGTTCTATTACCTTTCAAAATAGCATAAACACCCACGAAGCAGACTGATAGTATCGGGAATAGGGTCTATATATAGTAGACTATCTGAGACAAGTGCCTGCAACAATTAGTTCAAAACAGCCCTAGCCATCTGAAAGATATAATACACATTTTTCAAGTGCTCAGAGAAATGACGTGGGTATAGGACTTCTGATACCTGCAGATGTTCATTGTATAACATTATTTCCCACAAACGGGGATGTGATGTAACTGAGTATTTTTTTTTAAAGAAACCAAAGTGTTCACAGATACACAAATTAATGTTATAGTGAAATACTACTGAAATACAAGACATTTAAGATATTGCACTCTTTTAATTATCTTTTAATTGTAATATTTGTTTATGTTTTATAAATTCGTTTTTTTTCCATGTAGTTTGCATGCTTATTGCCTAAAAGGGTGCAGTTTATAAACTTTGTCAGCTGTAGCTACATTGCACTAATAATTGTATATCTTGAGTATTCAGCCATTTATTTACTGTAAAACTGAAATAGATTAATCAATAATACAGTTCTCTTTATATTAAAAAAATCTTTGCACATATTTGGCCAATTAGGTGTAATGAAACAACTTACAACTTTCAAGGACTAATTATAGGGACATACAGATGTATAATATACTCCTTTGTATGTATGTTTACTTTTTGAGGATTTCCATGGTTACAAGGACAATAAGAAGAAGTGCATGATGATCTGAGCCATCATATCAGGCTTAGATATATGGGATTGGTTCTAATTCATGATATACACATTGTGATTAGGGTGTCTATATATATATATATATATATATATATATATATATATATATATATATATATATATATATATATATATATATATATAGGCTACAATACCGATCCCAGTGCGCATGCGTGACTAAGCTCCGCCCCAGTGATGACATAATCGCGTACATGCCGTTGCGCTTACTATGGAAACGCGGCATAACATAATTATAACCATCACCTTCGTGGAGTGTATATTATATAGTGGCAACTGAGTGTATGTGATCTGGACGCAATAAAGGAGCTGTGGTTTACTATTCACAGTTCCTGCTGTGTGCATATGGACGAATGTGTAAACAACCTGAGTAAAAAAGGACTCAGACCTGGGTAATAGAGTGCCCTGACCATTACAGTGTATAGAGAATTGTGAAGTGACAACATTTTTAAAGTGGCATATTCCATAAAGTGCTAAGTGCCATAATTAAAAAGATATGTGATAAAGTGATACTTGTGCACAGTAATTCTAATGTGAACTCATATAAAAATACAATATATGAACATATGTAAATAAACAGATAATATTCACAGGGAAATAAATTGAAACATGAATATACAAATATTAGCCTAGCCTATCCTATAGTGGCTTAGTTAGGTATCACAACTCTTAAATTGAGGAAACTATTCCAAATACTGTACATAGCCACTGTATATAAATCTTATACATGAGACACCTGTGTAATAATCTGCTTTTTGCTTCAACAATTAAAAATTAAAAAATTACAAAATTATACACTAAAAAAACCTAAGCTAGCTGGGACTCAAGATTTATAAGAATGAATGTAGAGACAGTGTTTTATTGAGTCCTTTTGGGGACACCATGTTTAACTCATGGATTCAAAATGCTTCCTTGTTAAGGAGCATTTTCCCACGGTCACCTCCTCTTCTGGATATGGGAATATGGTCTATTGCCACAAATTTAAGCGTGGTAAGGGGGTGGCGATGTAGAAGGAAATGTTTAGCAACCGATTTATCCGAGTGTCCATCTCTGTACGCCAGTCTGATGCTGGACCGGTGGCCCCTGATACGCTCACATATAGCTGTTTCCGTCTTCCCTATGTATGAAAGTCCACATGGACACGATAATTTGTAAATGGACACTCGGATAAACCAGTTGCTCGGATCCATGAGTTAAACACGGTGTCCCCAAAAGGACTCAATGAAACACTGTCTCTACATTCATTCTTATAAATCTTGAGTCCCAGCTAGCTTAGGTTTTTTAGTATAATTTTTTTATTTTTTTATTATTAATTGCTGAAGCAAAAAGCAGATTATTACACAGGTGTCTCATGTATAAGATTTATATACAGTGGCTATGTACAGTATTTGGAATAGTTTCCTCAATTTGAGAGTTGTGATACCTAACTAAGCCAATATAGGATAGGCTAGGCTAATATTTGTATATTCATGTTTCAATTTATTTCCCTGTGAATATTATCTGTTTATTTACATATGCTCATATATTGTATTTTTATATGAGTTCACATTAGAATTACTGTGCACAAGTATCACTTTATCACACATCTTTTTAGTTATGGCACTTAGCACTTTATTTACTTACAATGCACTTTATGGCATATGTCACTTAAAAAATGTTGTCACTTCACAATTCTCTATACACTGTAATGGTCAGGGCACTCTATTGCCCAGGTCTGAGTCCTTTTTCACTCAGGCTGTTTACACATTCGTCCATATACACACAGCAGGAAATGTGAATAGTAAACCACAGCTCCTTCATTGTGTCCACATCACAAACACCCAGTTGCCACTATATAATATACACTCCACGAAGGTGATGGTTATAATTATGTTATGCCGCGTTTCCATAGTAAGCGCAACAGCATGTACGCGATGATGTCATCACTGGGGCGGAGCTTAGTCACGCATGCGCACTGGGATCGGCAGAACGCCGGTTTTCAACTCTGAAAACCTGGGGTAAGTTTCTCCACTATTTTACACATCATATATAAACACTATCTTTATTTGCACACATGTATGATCCTGATGAAAGTCCTTGAAGAGGACTGAAACGTTGATCCTGATTTTAAAATGTTATAATAAAAGTAAATTTTTATTTGGAAGACCGTGAGTGCAGCCATCTACTTTCTTCTATCTATCTATCTATCTATCTATCTATCTATCTATCTATCTATCTATATATATATATATATATATATATATATATATATATATATTTATAAACATTGGTGAAAGGCAATTAAAGCCCTATATAATTAGGACAAGTAAATATATGTGCTTTACTAATACACATATATTAATCAATGATACACTCAGCCTACCAGTGCCCAATACTCCTGGTATGGTGTTACTCTGTCATATCGTCATGGGGTTACAACTGGCCCAGGACCAAGCTTCATCACTAAACAGTGAGTAAAACATTCAACACTTATGTGGGATTCAGTACCCATGAACTCAATTAGTTGAGTGATACTGTAACCCTTTAATACCAAAGATAGACCTAATTCCATTGTGCTTTCCAAATGATTCAATATTCTTAGAAAAATTTCCAGGTTTATAAGTATGTAGGGATTTAGAAAAAAATACCTCTCTCTGTCTCATTAGAGATTTTTTTTACCTAAAGCTGAAAGAAGCAAGGTAAATTGTTACTGTAGGACTCATCTAAGAAGTTTGCCTTGACGTTGCAGGTGAGCTTACACTGGAGTGATACTAATACTGTATGAGATTGTCTTTTCCAGTAATTTAAATGTGCATAGGGATTTGGAATAGTGTGAAAGTAACTCTTTCCTTTGTTTTTTGTTGTACAATGAGTCTAATGTAGTAAGCCTAGAAAAGACACTCAGGAAAAGGGAGGCAAAAAGAACCACAAAAAACAACTACTGTGCATCATGTGATAAAGTAGCCCTAGACGGCAAGAAGGTCTCTGCAGGTTATCTTTTGGAAGCAGCTGAGGTCCCACCTATGGATAAATGGATTTTTCAGGCTATTGACTAAGGTATTGAAGAGAATAGGCGCTGCAAGGCCTAGAACCTGTATAGCTTCAGAGGTCTTTGAAGATTATTTATCTGATACTTCAGATCATAAGAGGACCCATAAGAAAGAAGGTGAAATAATGTCTTCTAAAGAAGATCATGGCATTTCAGATAAGATGACCTATTATTCAAAAAACTCATCAATCATTAGATATATTTTTTAGCCTTGATGATAAGCCCTCTGAAGGCCAAGGTTTGTCTAATCTTTTTTTCAGAACTTAAGATAAAAAGCAGATCATACCTGTTCATAATGTACTTAATGAACTTTAAAACCTGTGGATCTATTTTCAGAAAAAAATGTTTATTGGACATTCTCTTTCAGGGCAATCTTCTTTTTGGTAAGGCACTTATCAAATGATGATGATGCCATTTAAAAAGCTGCAGATGGCAAAAAAAGTTTTTCTTGCCACAAGATATAAGGAAACAAGGCTGGAATGACGGCATTCTTTTGGAAAGGTACGTTCCTTGCAGGATGGGTAGATAATTTAACAGATCTATAAATTATAAAGGGTCTCAATCCTCCAGGGGAAGAAGACAAAATGTAGGAGATAGTTTTTTTTTTCTTCAAATTTTGGAGAATCTATATATGTAAGATTTGATGTAGATATCCATATAGACCACTGGTTAATAGGTTAATGTCAATTTTAAAGGAATCATTTGAAAGCTTACAAAATTGAGGCCTGTATGTTACTGTTTGCACAGTCAATGTGAGTCATGATGACATCATAATAAAGCATACTCTTCTATATTAATATACTGCACATTACTCCATACTAACATTAACTCCATTAAAGTTGTCAAAATAAAAGTCTAACATGTGGACTACAGAGGCCTCTGCTATACTAATGTTCTGTAGTTCTATAATATCTATTTAAATTTATTTTTTTGTTTAGCTCTTTCCATATCTCTACTAAGGAACATTTGAACTAATTAATATACATCCTTTCCCCAATCCTAAACATGTTCTTCGCAAAGCCTGTACCTAAAGCATCTAGTACAAATGTACCAATCACCACAAATTCCTATATTTACATCTTTAAAGGGAAGGTCTATGCACTATAACCACTACAATGTGCTACAGAGGATGTGGTCTTCTGACATATCTAATGCAGACATTTTCTTCTGATATATCTCCAATACATTTCATCCAAACACAGGTGGAATTGATGTCACAAAGGCAAAATTAGGATCTAAGAGCAAAGAAACTCTCAACAAGAACATGAACAAGAACAAAAAAATCTCCCATTTCTCATTTCAACATTTGTTAGAAAAAAAAAAGAATTTATTATTTCTGGTACAATTGCTGGAACAAAAATTCTAAATTTACTTTCACTTTCAATGGAACATCATTTTTTAAAATGATGAGTTAGAATATAAATATATGCACCAACACTGTCTTAAATGTAAGGTGTATATGTTAAAAAACCTCAACAAATGTGTAATACACTAGGGAAAAAGCTTAATCCTTCAAATTAAATTCAAGATTCTGGTTCTCTTTTGTATACTTTGTGTCCAAATAAAACACACACATTTTTTTGGGTAAGATGAGCATTTCTTTCTTTTATTTATTGAAAATATCACGTATTTAACGCACTTTAGCATTCAGTTTTAAAAGGGTTCTTCTGTTAACCACAATGGAATGTTACTCCTGAGACTTGTTTTCGGAAGCTGACATCAAATAAAACAGAATAATTATTGTACGATGATGTCAGCGACAAAGAGAACGACTGGAGATTTGATCTTTATATTTGATATCTGATAACTGAGTACTGGCTTGTAAACAAACCAGAGATGTAGGAGAAGTCATAAGACAACAATATGTATGTTCTTGAAAGTCACCCTTATCACCTGCTCTTTTTTACCGTTAAAAATGAGCAGTGGTTCTTAATTCCCAGGTTGAGAATAGCATTTGGTTTCCCAGTGTATTTAAATGCAGTGGATGGAAGTGGCACATCATTTTGTTTTCTGCCCTATGCAACTGCCACTTAAGATATGTTTACATTATGAAGAGGCTAGTGAACGTTAAATGCTAAATATATTTGAATGTTAAATGTATTACATTTAAAGAATGTGTTTTCCCTCTAATGCCATATATATAATTTAGACCCCGGTCAAAAAAAATATTAGAAGCACTGGACTACACAAATGGTAAATGTTGATGTTTTTTTTTTTCATGGTAAATCTTATTTACATTTTCAAAATTAACTTGAGGTAAGAGAATAAAAACTTACATTAATAAAAAATACTAATATTATAAGTATTTGTGTAAGAAATATCTTGGATGCTGTGATTAATGGATATGGACATTAGGAGGGGAGGTAAATATATTAGCAGGTGTCACATCTGCCTACTCAATATTAAATGGTGAAGGATAGATTATGAAGAAAAGGCAGATAGATTAAGAAAAAATAAAATGTGAATGAAGGGGTGGATGGATATGTAGGAAAACGCACTGTTTTACCCTCTCTTTTGTTCATCCTTGCACTCAGTCTACCTGCCATGGACCACACTTCAGAGATAAAATCAAATCAAGGGGTAACATGGAAATGTAGCTGTCCATTTTATACAGTAAAGCTGTCTGTTCCTTCACGGATCTAATGTCCTCAACTTTGGAGACTTAGTCTCTAAAATATTAGTGCATGTCAGAGACATGGTATTAAGGATTTAGCAGTGTTCAATAGTGCAGGTAGCATCTTAGCAGACAAAAAGGTATCATGCTGTTTGTTTGTTAGCAAAATGGGACCACAAAAGTGCAACAGGTATATGGATTATCCTTGTAAATAGAGAGTAAAACTGGACTTCTCCAATACTTCAGCAATATTAATAAATATTAACCCCGGCTGGCATATTTTCGCTCGGTGGAGCAAGTGCCTAGCCCCTCCCCCTGTGACGCGGCGACACGTGATTGGTCGCGTGACGTCTCAGATGCGAGACGTGACACGACGATACGGGATTGGCCACACGCCACTTAGGGGGCCGGCTCTTTACCCTTTAAAAGTCCGGGCGGTTTCAGAGCCCCTTCTCCACTCTTGATAAAGGTGCCACATAGCGCCGAAACGCGCGTCGAGTAGGACGCTAGGCTTAGGCTAATTTTTAAACACTATGGGTATCTTTGATCTTGGAAATTTAGTTTAATAATTCTATGGCGATAGACACCATAAGACTAGTGGATAGATAATGAGCAGGCTTTTAATGAGGTGCTCTACACAAGCTATCTGTATACCGTTATGGGTAGTCTCCTTTTGGATATCTAGCTGTCTGTGATGTGTACTACAGATTAAGGTTGATTATAGGTTCTACAGACCATTATACCAGGCTTATAGACAGATATGTGTAATTCATTGACTTTACTATCAGGGTAGAAACCTAATACGGACAAGCAACTATGTTACAGGTTCCCTAGATATCTCCATGGCTCTTGACAGGTGAAAGTATGTATCCACACTCAGAGGAGTTCATAGAGGAATTTTGAAAGGAGTTTACTTAAGTATATATACTTTCTTTTTGTGTTTTTTCCTCTTTATACTCGCTATACAGGGCCTGCACTGATCCAAAGTTATCCTGTAGGTTGTGGCACCTAAGAAGTTTATACATTGGGAGGATATCAGATCCACTTTTAGGGATCCATCTCCCCATTTAACCCTTTCACTACTGTGCTCACCTACCTATGTATTGTTAAGAGCAGCTGGTACCTTGTTTATGCAATTACCTATATAGGTTTGAGTCCTGTTTCAGACTACAGGGAGAACACTGGGCTTGCTTAGCATTTTTCCCATTATAGCAGTCTTGATTCACTTTTGCAGGCACTCCTCACCTATACCTCCCCTACGCCTACCTGTCTATAACCTTTTTTCTAGACATTCAATACTGGTCTCACTGACCTATAATACCATTATTAAACCTATCTAGTTTTACAAACTAGACCTTAGCTCAAGACGCATACCCAGTGTAAATAGCACTTTTGTCACACAGTTTTTTGCACATTTTTTTTTCATTTCATTTAAGGTGTATGTATTACTTTTCGGTTAGTCACCACTGACTTTTTATTATATATTGCTTTATTAAAGATTTATTGTTTTTTATCCCGTTACTCTAAGGGATTCATATCAGGGACATGTACTATATACTATGATATATGGGCACACCCTCGGTTATCGGTCCTTGGAGGTGAGCTTGCTGCTCTCCCTCTCTCAAGCCCTGACCTGTGGGTATCCTTTCTATTAATTCATTTTTCTGGGTTATCCCCATTGCTTGTTGCCCATTTAGTCCTCCCCCCCCTTTTTTGACTTGTAGGTTGTTCTAACCCTATAGCCAATTCTTTTCCGTATATAATTGAGTCCATCCATTGACTTTTGAATTTTATTTTTTTAGTATGAGTAGCTAAAACTATAATCAATTTGAATTGAGCACTTTCCTAGCACATCTGAAAGCAAAGTCACTGTTCATTGAGCTCAGGGGCAGCATTACTGTCATGAAAGTTAGTGCTGCATTATAAGGCATCTCCAAAGCCTGTCATTGAAATGGGACCTACTGCTGCTATTTCAGTGAACAGACATACAGGGATAATGGTCTGCTTTATTGATCTTCAAGATACTGAAGATATACAGAGCTGGATTATCTATTAGGTGGTGCCAGGATAAGATATGACCCAAACTGTAAAGTTCAGGAAAACAAGATTATAACACAAACACTAAAGATACATATTACCGTGCCTTAAAGTTGTCAGACTTAATGTAATAAAGAATGGTCAGGAAGGAACCAAGGTCAGGGGTACAGAATGAGACAAGAATGAGGAGAGAAGACAAAAGGTCAAGGATACCAGTAACAGGGATAGTCAAGAACAGTCAAAGTCAAAATACCAAAAGAATCACAAGATACTCATAGGGTCTAAAGGGTGAGCCTTGGCCTATTTGGCAGTAAGAGGCTGGTTAGTAAACTGTTAAGCTCCATTAACCATGCCATACACTTATATTCCATATCGATATGTCAAATCACTGCTTATTTGTAGAATCAGGACATTATCATGTTATGTATTTACAATATGATGTTTCATAAAAAATTACATCATTCATTCCATTATTTATGCTTCCCTAGGTTGGCAGGGCAAGCCATTGATAACCCCCCAAGAGGTGCAAGTCTTATACTTACCGGCTTTACCTGACCCATGCTAGTATCATACCATTTCTAAAATGTTTTTGTTTTATGCCATTCTTGTATATAGTTAAGTTTGTTAAATTTTGGTTTTTTTGCTCTGCTACAAGTGGCTACACTATATGGAAATGGTTAGTGAAAGGGTAAAATTATATGGCAGCTCATAATAATGGAAATGGACACAACCTCAGGTTAATTTCCTTAATTTCACCTGAAAAAAGGAATATATTATTGAGGGACCTACATAGACACAAAACCGATATCCACTTCATCCAGGAGACCCATTTAAGGCAGTGGCATGCCCCAACACTATGGGCCAGGCACATCTCTCACTCATTTTATAGCAACTATACGGGTGGCAAATCCAGAGGCGTGGCAATTTTCATTTCGTCCAGTATCTCCTTTACCCCACTACACTGTCTCTCAAACCTGCAAGGATGGTTTTTATTTCTTAAAGGAACTATCAACAATGCTTTATTTACCTTTGTTAACATTTATGTCCCCAACAGTAACCAAATATATTTCCTTATGCAGATGCTAATGAGGCCTGAACCCTTTATTGAGGGGCCTTGTTAGTGTAGGGCAACTGGAACTTGGCCACAGACCAAACACTAGACATCACTTCTAAGCATAAGGACCACATCTAACACGAACGACTCCTCTTGCACAAATTGCTACACTCATACCAACTAGTTAACAGCTGGCGAATGATACACCCTGCGAGTAGGGACTTCTCTTACTTTTCCCACACTGCGAACGCTTATTTGCACATAGATAGATTCTATATGACCCATAGACATTTATATTTGCTGGCTGATGCCTCAATAGGCAACATAACATGGTTGGACCACGCACCAGTTTTTATGATTGTTACTCTACAGGGTGCTACTCAGCTAAATTCCCAGTGGTGTATTAACGAATCTCTGTTTGATGACAAGCGGGTGGTGGAGGAGGTCAAGATAGGACTAGATAATTATTTTAAAGAGAATATCACTCAGTACTCGTCTGCCACATGGGTGTGAGAAGTCTATACAAGTAAGGAGTGTGACATATCTATGGAATGGAAAAATGGTAACAAATTCATAGATGCAATTATTATTTCTGTGGCATAAGAGGAGATAGAACCAAATGTTTCCATCTGGATTGATGTTGGTCTGGAACACATGGGGGTGGTCACCTATAGTTACTCTAGGTATGCCTTATCGCCACCTCTGGGTGAGGCTTGGTAATCCGCAGGGTATATATCCAATGATATTAAAGTGTGTATTGTACTTGCTTGGGGTCAAAATCTAATTTTGAGTGAGTCACCGTCCTCCTTGCCAGATACCCCCTGGGCAGAAGTTTTACTTTGAAAACCTGAGTAAGTGATTAGGACTTCTGTTATGTTATCCCTTTTGTTTTTATCTGTTGTTGGTGTGAATAATTTGTTTAGCATCTATTTTTTTGTATGCACTGTGACTATTTTTTGCTCATAATAAATATTCCTTTATTAAGTTCAGCCTTTGTCTGGTAAAGAATCACGTTACCTGAAGTGACTAATTAATAAGTGTTTTGCAATTGCATAGTTATTGTGCTAAGTTGTATTTGATGGGTTTTTAGTATTACGTTACCTGGGGGACCAAGGCACCCCAGTTATGAATTGTCTTGGTGGTGGCAGCATTAAAATAGTAATATTGATATTATTATGCTTAAGTGTGGGTGGTGTTAAGGGGGATTTTATCATTATTTCTGGTCTTGTGCAGACAAATAGTGAACGTTAGCCCTTTCACCACCACAACTACGTCACGCACACTCTTGAAGTAGGGTGCGTTCGTGACAGGGTTCCCAGCACAACACAACAGAGTACATAGCAAAGGCCTTCACAGCTTTTTACCATAACCTGTACACCCTTCCAAGACCACCGGATACTGAGGGAGACCTTCAGGCATACATGGAAAATAACACAAAACACATCATAAAAGAGGAGAAGACCATTTACTATAGAAGAATTAGAGAAAGCCAATAGAGCACTCCCCTATGGAAAAAGCCTGGGTCTGGATGGACTGACTAATATATATTATAAACTATTTGCGGCCAACCTGTCCACCCATTTCTTAGAGGCACTTAATTTCATCGAAGAGTTGGTGCACCTGCAAGCACCCATGCATACTCCACCGACCCTTGTCACATTTCTACAATATGATCGATTCTCCCTCCAATCAGGCAAAATGGTGCTCCATATAAGGATTGGGAATATATTGAGGTGTGTAATGAAATACTCGGGGTATGGGGTATGGCAATTCGTAATCATGTCTGTAGACGATGTGGTTGTGGCCTTTGCCATTGTCAGCATTTTATTAGTTATATGTTGTGGGATCCGGGTCATGTGATCACCGGGTCATGTGATCACAGTCATCATGAATGGATTTGGAACAGAGGGTAAATTCACTGGCTGCAAGGAGGGCAAACATTGTAGTGCATGCTATGTCGCCCTAATGCCATTAAAGGGTTAAATACATAGATTTCAAAGTGCACACTGGTCAGGCACTTAATGAGTTAATAAGTTAATACTATTAACTGAGTTTGCTAATGTACCTGTGGATACTACCATGTTAGTAACACCAAGCAATATGTAAATATTGAGTTATTGTTTGCATATTTTAAAAGCTGTTAATACTTTTCATGCACATTCCAGTTATAAGACAGCATGTCCCTAAATCTCCTCATATTTATTTTTTATCTTAAACATGATGTAATTCAAACTGTTATACCAATAGGCTATAAACATTAGGAGCAATGACAAAAGAGTAAATAGTGAGAAAATGATGGTTGTGTCTTATGAGTAGATTTCCTTAAATAGTAAAGTGAGACAAAAAAAAACGTACATTTTAAACAATTAGGGCTCTGTTATTAAAGGAACACTCCAGAGTTTTGAATAAATACATTTATTCAGGAAAGAAATAAGAGCCCATTGGGCCTGGTGCTTACAATTATGATGGGTCTAATTACAGAACCTTATTGACAGAAAACATTAAAGCAGTCATACAAAACGGAAGAATTACCACCTATGAGAAGGGCCCAAATTAATGGGACCGTCTCACCGGTGGGAATAATCACCTTGATGGACACTCCAGAAATGTCCTGGGGCTTAACCCCTAAATATAGAGAGAACCAAAGGGATATACAACAAGCTGGAAAAACCAAACTAGTTGAATATGTAACTGGAAATCGTAATTCATATATTATAATAACTGTACAGACTTGAAAAAATAGTAATAATAGTACAAAAAATAGAGTAAATAGAATACCATCTAATTCAAAGTGCAATCTTGCCTTAATGGCTCACCTCTAGATATGTCTCTCCAAAGAATACCCTTGTCCTACTAAACCCAGCGCGAGCTGCTATCTAGTGACTTTATTGAGGCTTAAATGCAATGTCAAGGTTAGTGGCTTGTGGATCTATTGGTAGGCGTCATGCAACTGACGTGGGTGTTCAACTTTTGGCTCACACTCGGTCCTTTGTAACAAAATCCGAGCTGTTGCTGGTTAAAGTGTTGAATATCCTGTAAAGTTCGCAGACTACACCATATTGAGTTCACCCTAACAGATAAGTGGGGAACAGCGTATAAATGGTAGCCGGGATAGGCGTAAATCTTGGCCACTGTGGAAGATATTCATATACTTCACAGAGCTAAAGTTAGATAATGGT
Organism: Pelobates fuscus; assembly: GCF_036172605.1. Taxonomy (NCBI): domain Eukaryota; kingdom Metazoa; phylum Chordata; class Amphibia; order Anura; family Pelobatidae; genus Pelobates; species Pelobates fuscus. Next base: position 186,576,834 of record NC_086319.1, read on the forward strand.
GCCTTTGCTAGGTAGATATTAAGCCCGTTAGTCAAAAGTAAAAAAGGATATGCATAAATACTGGATATAGTTGTATACCCCCTAATTGGTAAATAGGAGATGGTATATGAATAATATCCAGAGTATGGTATTCAGCCGCTATAGAGGGCTAATTGAGTACCTCTTAAGATATACACATCTAAGTAATTTAGACTCCAAGAAGTATAGAGTATGAAACTGCGAACTAACAATTGATCTACATATATACAGAGTTATTCAAATAAGGCATACCAAGTATAGCCGTCAGGAGAGAAAGTAGAGGTGAATAATAAGGATTAAAGTGCCTCTATGTGCAGAACCATACTTAGAGTGTTGGTTGCCTGCACATAGTGATAGATAACCTAGTGAGGAAAGCACACAGTGAGGAAAAAGTGAGCCCAAAAGAGCCCGACGCGCGTTTCGGTGCTGAGATGCACCTTCGTCAGGGGCTAACTGGAGACTGCGTCTCGGTCTCCTTTTTACAGGGGTTTAGGTTTAGGTTATCTATCACTATGTGCAGGCAACCAACACTCTAAGTATGGTTCTGCACATAGAGGCACTTTAATCCTTATTATTCACCTCTACTTTCTCTCCTGACGGCTATACTTGGTATGCCTTATTTGAATAACTCTGTATATATGTAGATCAATTGTTAGTTCGCAGTTTCATACTCTATACTTCTTGGAGTCTAAATTACTTAGATGTGTATATTTTAAGAGGTACTCAATTAGCCCTCTATAGCGGCTGAATACCATACTCTGGATATTATTCATATACCATCTCCTATTTACCAATTAGGGGGTATACAACTATATCCAGTATTTATGCATATCCTTTTTTACTTTTGACTAACGGGCTTAATATCTACCTAGCAAAGGCACCATTATCTAACTTTAGCTCTGTGAAGTATATGAATATCTTCCACAGTGGCCAAGATTTACGCCTATCCCGGCTACCATTTATACGCTGTTCCCCACTTATCTGTTAGGGTGAACTCAATATGGTGTAGTCTGCGAACTTTACAGGATATTCAACACTTTAACCAGCAACAGCTCGGATTTTGTTACAAAGGACCGAGTGTGAGCCAAAAGTTGAACACCCACGTCAGTTGCATGACGCCTACCAATAGATCCACAAGCCACTAACCTTGACATTGCATTTAAGCCTCAATAAAGTCACTAGATAGCAGCTCGCGCTGGGTTTAGTAGGACAAGGGTATTCTTTGGAGAGACATATCTAGAGGTGAGCCATTAAGGCAAGATTGCACTTTGAATTAGATGGTATTCTATTTACTCTATTTTTTGTACTATTATTACTATTTTTTCAAGTCTGTACAGTTATTATAATATATGAATTACGATTTCCAGTTACATATTCAACTAGTTTGGTTTTTCCAGCTTGTTGTATATCCCTTTGGTTCTCATTAAAGCAGTCATACCTCCCAATTGTTATGTATCTGGTGGAGGTGGTGCTGAAGGGAAACTCACGGGATGCATTCATACAAATACATATACTCTATGCTAATATCTCACTTTCATCTGTCAACCAAATCCATACACTCCAACATCAGCATTCCTTGAAGTGAGATGTTGATGAGCAGGTAAAATAAGGTGAACCAGTGACCAGTAACTATCAGTGGCACTGCCCATAGGGATGGACCCACGCAGAAAGGGGGCATGTCTGACAGAAAATTGAAAGATCAACCTAGTGTGAACGCATGCCAGGCTGCTTGCCAATCTTGACTAAGGGTTGACTAAGCAAACATAGCTGTTTCAGCACCCTGAGCATGATGCAAACCCATCTATAAGCTTTCTGGGGATAGTTCCCTGGTGTCCCTCAGCATTTACTTGTCTACTCTTCTCCATCCTCTCTTACTAGCAAACAGAAGCTCCAGATATACAGTCTGGGACAGAGAATGAGGTGGACGTAGCAAGTATAGAATTAAGGGAACATGCCATAGTGTTAGAGAGACTGAAACAGCAAGAGCTTTGCACAGAGTGCAAAGTCAGCTAATCCTTAACTAATCCTCAGTGGAAAACTCTCGAAAGCTTGTCTTTGAAATATTATGTTAGTCCAATAAAAAAGGTATCATTGCATACTGCAATACTCTGGTTGTTTTGATATCTTGTCTACTGGACTAATACAGCTAATCCAATCTACACTATATATATATATAGTATTATTTTTTTTATTTTTATATATATATATATATTATTATTATTATTATTTTTTTAATTGGCCTGTTCTATGGGCATTGTCCTGGAGCTTCAGCTCCATTAGCTCCTATGTTAGTATATCCCTACATTTATTTATAATGCTGGATTGTTGATGAATCTCCTGGGCACTCACTGCCCTCTGTTCTAATTCAGCAGTGAGAGGTTTCCACGACACAACACAATTCCACCTGTTGATCATCACTGCTAATAGAATAAAATCTCAAAGAAAACTAGGACCTGAATTGGCATATTTAGGCTCTCCTGAGGAAGACATGTTGAAATGCATTATGTATTATGTGAGGACTAGTCAGTGTTGATATTACTACATATGTGTTTTGTATTATTAATAGCTAATGCTCTGTTTTTTTTTTTAAACATAATTTTCCTTTTATTGTTTTTATGATTATTTGTAATGAAGGTGATATTTCACTGACAGATCTACTGGTGTCTGGAGTTTGCATTTATTCCTGAGATTGCCCTAGCCTATATACAGCCTGTCCACTATATACCATGTGAGGGGTTTTATTTACCAATATATTCATCATATTATAGAGTGCATGTTGACAGAAAATACTAAACCCAGGACATACTTGAAAACAAGAGAAATCTCAATGTATCTTTTCTGGTAAAATATTTCATAAATAAATATTACACTATGTGATTTTTTCTTTTTTTTTTCTTTTAGATGTAGAACATGACTTCCAGCATCTTCAGAATAGAATTATATATTTACTACTTGTAAGGGGCATTTTCCACTTTTATGCACTGCATGCACTTTGCTGTTTTTCTTTGCTTATTGTATGTTGGAGGGTAGAGAGAACCATTCTTGTTTAGAGCTGCATGTGCACTTTATCACATTTATATTTGTCAAGAATAGCATGAGCACTTTTTTGGTATTGGCAAGGGGGTAGGTAATTATTGCTATGAACTCCTTGCAAACATTGTCATGGCGAGAATGAAAAGCACATTTTTTTTTTGAAAGACAAAATAACAGAATTATAATACTAGTTGCTAAGGTATGTGTTTCAGATTATTGCATGATGTAGTCTACGAGTAGTGACACATATTGGTTTATGAGTTAGGTGCGTCTGAGGGATCACAGACTATGTTCATCTAGGATTATAGTGATAGACACGGTTATACACGTTAGTCTAACAACTCACTGCTGTATATAAACCTACATTTGTCCCACCTGTTAGGCAGATCATAAGGTTACAGTTTTATCTGAGTAGGAGTACATGAGTGAGCTATGTGTTAGGAAGCATGCCTAAATATCATGTGAAAAGAGTTAAACGATATGCTATACTAAGAAGAGCAAAATGTAAACACGCTGGTGTAAAACGAACTACTGAATATGCAGCACAAAAGAGTATTCTATACATTTAGTGCAGTACGTAGGTAGGCTAAAAGGCTTTAGACATAGTATAACAGTGTTAGGTCTGGCTTACAACTTAAAATAACATCACTGCACTAGCTAAACATAAGATTGTTCTGCTAGCTACAATAAGGGTTAACTAGGTGATGTACCACTGGGAATACATTTTTCATCAAAAATAGCATTACAAGTAAGGGTTGGTGTTGGCATGGGAGCATAATCGGCATGAGACATGCATTTGTTATCAGAGTCTGGGTATTTAGCTGTTGTGGTGGTTAGTGACATTCCAGGCTAAGTATACCCTTGTGCGGCAGTATGGTGGGTGCTTCAGCCTATACTCAGAGTTGGTAAGTCCCAGTTGCTGCCGTTGGGAGTCCCACCTTTGTTGCCCCTGGGCATGGTGTCTCTGCATCGGGAGGCAGCTCCGGTAGAGCTCTGTGGGGTGTGCAGCCGCACAGCCACATGTTTTGCAGCATTGGCTGTAAAGCGTTGAATCGTGCAGTGCTGAATGCCGCGATTTTGGCCGGGTGAGGTGCTCATATGTGCCGCTTGTTTTGTGGTTCCACTTTTGTTGGTCAGTGAGTGGGAGCATGCGCTCGAGGAACATGGCGCCTGTTCCCGCCTTGAGGATCTCAGGTACCTTCTCTGCCGGACAGCCTCCTTGGATGTGGTAGCGGCAGCGTGTCGTTGGTCGGATCCATGAGGCCACCGTTAGTTCTGCCTGGCGGTAGGTTGCTCCTCGGCTAAGCAGCGCGTCTCTGAAGATTGCGCAGAGCTGGTCAAAAATCCCCAAAGGTGTAGTGGGTGGTTGGGTGTGGGTGCTCCGCTCCTTAGCTCTACGCTGGGCAGCCATTTTGGCTATGGCTTTGTGACCTGGTGCCCCCGTATGCCTTGTAGTTGGCATGTCTGCTTTTCGTTCTGTTTGATTTGTCCAGTAGGATCCCCATAGACTACTATTTAATTGGCTTAATTTTAGCCTTCCACTTGGAATAACATTTTATTACTAAACAGCTGTCTTTCTTGATACTAACATTCTACTTGGGTTGATCAAGAATTAGTATATTTATATTTTCTCACGCTTGCTGTGATTGATATATACAAACCAGATAGGAAGACCCCCTAGGTTTCTCCTTTTTAATATAACACTTTTCAGTGTAATAAAAGTCGCTTTTGTGTTTTTCACTTTGTCTTTTTTTTCTTTTTCACTATTATATAGATATGCCCTTTAAATACTAACAAAGTTTATATTTGAATTTTTTGTGTCTTACCAATTATAGTGGGTTATACCCCCTTTTTTCAAAGAAAGATTTGTTATTCTTTATTCACTTTAGTATTTTCTGGCTTAAGCCATAATACCCATTTAGTCCACTCTTGACTCTTGGGTCAGGATTTTCCTGTCTATCTAGTTGTGTAATTTATTCTCTATGTTTGTCTGTCTCTTGCCTGTGTGCTGATCATCCCAGCAAGATTGTCATAAAAACTGATACCTCATTTTGCATAAATCGTTTAATAAAAAAAAAGCTAAATGTGCACTGTATATTCTATTTTACATCACAGCAACAGTGTCACGTTTCCTGGTTTTGTGGATAGTAGAGACGTAGCAATATCGGTGAATTTGACTGATTGAGTCAAATGCTTATTACATAGTCTGACATTGAATGGTATGCTGGCTCAAAGACCACACATTCATTGTGCAGCCAAAGCATTCCTGGGATGGCAGAAACTATGTAATCAGCGCCAGAAGGTTTGTAGTACCAATGCTAAAGTCTATAGCCATCGCTATATATATCATTGAAAGAGCCTGTGTGTCTATATATGCATTCCTTCTAACATTCAACATTAGAACACTGTGTGTCAGCAGTTAAAAACAAGTATGTCAGCTATTCCACCTCCTGTGAGCTGTGTGCATTTTCCTTAACCTCTGTCTGATCAACCAAAGTTGGAAACTTCCAAAACCATTACAAAACCTAGGTAGAAACCAATTATGATATTTTGCATCCATTGCAAAATAATAAAAGAAAAGCAGATGTCAAAGCACTTTGCCAGATTCCATAATTAGATTTCTCAAAAGCAAACAAAAAAAATCACAAATATCAGTTGCGTTATTAAAGATTGACATTATGTATTTGAAAAACTTTTGCAGCCAAGAATGTTAACATTTACCATGTGATGCCATCTTTATGGATATCATTTGGAAGTATATTGAAATTGAAAAACTCATTTGACTGTGTTGGAATTTCACAGAAATTCCAAGCCAGCTAAGAGGTATACAGGGACAAAGTAGGGACTACTTTGTCTCTATTTCTTCTCTGCTTGACTGTCTTAGACTCAGGTAGAGTCTGAGTGTCAACAGTTGTGACCAGTAGCTGCTGCAGGAAATTTGATATGTCTATGGAGGATCCTGGGGTTTTGCGTTATCCTTCATAGACCTTAATGCTGTACTCCTGGGCATGCAAAGAGAACACACTGGATCAAGATTGCCACACTGACGATGGAACAGGTTAAGGTAAGCAATCTGACCTTTACCTGCCATCCCTGGCCACTGCACCCCCAGCAGCAATGCCACCGTCGGCGAGATTTGCAATTAATGCAAAGTTCCCAGGTTGTGATAGTGCCACTTTAATCAGGTTAATGAATGGCACAATTTCAAAGCATTTACTTCTGCAGATTAATTTAAGTTGTGCCTGGGGATTATCATCTTAATTGTGTGTCTTTTGTGGTTCCATATTTTAATACCACATTGGTTGAATATAGTAAGACCTCCATATAGATGCTGAACTCCTGTATCAGTAAGTGAGTTCAATGCACATTAGTGAGAGAAGTAAAATACTGCATCACAAAACATCTGGAATACAAAATATGTCCAAGGGGGATTTCTTTTCTTTTTTTTTTTGTGTGATATTTAAAAAGCCCAAACCAGTATATTTATTGCAAGGATGTTAGAACAATCTAAACACTTATTCTATAATCAATTCTCTAATTAATAAAACCTACTAAAAAGTAAATGTAAACTTATGTAACATAGTTATGATACTCCTATACTGAGCAATCTGTATGTGTATGTGTATGTGTATGACTTCTGCAGATAATATATACCTATATAACAATGTACGGTATTCCCGTTGTGTATGTGCATGACAGAGGTAATATAAACCTTTATAATGAAGTATGATATTTTGTCCCTGTCTTTTCTTTGGATGTATATAACTAGGTAAGGAGGGACTTCCTGCCCCTCTGCTTGTAAAACTAATACAATATCAAGCTTATTGCGCATACACTGTATTTTTGTGCAAACGTGTCTGATGAGAGCACCTATATGTCTCAAAAGTGTGTCTAAAATCACTTTTTCTTAGCTGATAAGGGTATCACTTACACACTTGGCTTGTTGCTTTTTGCGTAAAGGCATACTATTTAACTGCCTAGCACAGTAACACTATTTTCTGTAAGTAATTAAAATTGCAAAGTGATAATAAGAGATAAGAGAAATGATCATTTGTGATAATGCAAAAGAAGTCTGAGTCTTGCCAGAAGACGACAATCACTACAGACTGTGTACACCATGTGATTTCAGCTTAGGGTAACACCAGGATTACACATACTACTTATATTCTGCTTTTAAGAAATTGGGACATCATATTTTAAGAGGTATCCCACTTAAGGAAATTAAATAAAGAAAATTGATTTAACTCCTTAATGGCAGATAATTGAGCAGTGAGACTGCATGGGCATGGTCTATACATCAAAACCACTCAATAAGGCTAGAGTTTTTTGTTTCTTAAAGTATCCTTTTAATAGACTGTGTTTGTACCCATATTGACAGTGCACACATTTGGAGTTGAAACAGGAACATTGTATTCATTATGCCTCTGACAACTGCTAATTACTGCAGTGGCAAAATCATACCTAGGTCAATTTAGACTGATATAAAACTGAGAATAGGTCTAATAGAGGTGTTTACTGTTGGCAAGTGTCATCTAAGTTCACAGCTGACCATGGACTGCCACAAATATTATTTGAGTGTCTGTCAAAAACCGATTAGGAACGTTTCTTACATTTTCTATATTATTCTGCCATGCCATCTATATTTCCTGCCCTCCTAAGGGTGCTGCAAGATTTGTTGGCTTTTATTTCGATATAGACTATACCGTAAAAGATTGTCATATGAATTACAGAAATTGTGCCTTAAAGTATGTAAATGTAATACTTACGGAATTCCTATTTCAAACAAATTGTTCTGTATCAGTTGCTTCCCAAGCATGATGATACTAAGCTGAATGCATAGTTCCATTAAACAGCCTCCTGGTGCACACTGAAATTAAAATTGGAAAATAAGTTGGCAAAATAAACATCATTCAGAAAGCAGGCATAGTTGTAAGGAGATCATAAATGTTAAATGTTGCTATTTATACTGTGAGACAAATAGGTCATAATATGGAAGACACTTGTGTTGCAGACCAAAGTTCATATCCAGAGCACATGTCAACAGGGAAGGGCTGGCATCTTTTGCCCTGGCGAGCAAGCACAAATGAATGGCCTTTTTGTGCACAAAACTCATAGATGTCTATGTAGAAAATCCAACTCAAATGGAGTATGCTGGTCCTACTCAAATGGAGTTTCAAGGTATGTCATTATATATTCCTGCAACCTCAATCAGCATGACCAGCACAGAATGAAGGGATATTTAAAGATCTGTACATGCCTAAGAAATGCAGACTATGTTTTCCACTGGTCAAACTGCTACTAATGACAACTGGCATATGTTATGAATGTCATTATCATTGCCTCATCTCAAGCTGAAGTCACTGAAAACACCTCCAGGGACATTATACATGCTCATTATAGTCTAATGGCCTGGTAAGCCTCAGATACAATGCGGAACGTGCGCAACAGGGGAAATGTGTACGTCCTTTCCATAAGTTAGATGTTGATTGCTGATGGATGGAAGGAAATCAAATGAACCTGCATCGATGCTCCCTTCATCCCTCAAATCTCTGAGGACAGTAACAATGGATTTTCTACTGAACATTGCAACTGGACAGGCTTAGCTCCAAGGACATTGTCAGTCTGCGTTCTGAAAATCCCTATGTAACAAGCTTTTTGCTGCTTGAGCTGTGGGAATAATCAATCAATGGAGCATCGAGCACATAGAGCTTGTAGGCCTGTTTTTTGGCCTCAATTATTCTCTAGTACATCAAGAACTTTATTACAAATATACTTTTTGCTACAGGAAAAGATACTTATAAAGAATGTGCACATTGATCACCATGAAAGAAGATGGTGGAAGAAGATTAACTGTTTTATGTGAATTAATTGTGTGGGCATTTGGGAATGGAATGTTTGTCAGGAAAAAGCCACAAGGGAAAAAAAAACAAAACACCTGGGTGCATATTATACATAGCATTATGTTAGGATGTCTGTTTTATAGATTAGGATTATGCAGTTTACAAATATGTATCAGAAAGGGAAGTGATTGACCATGATCCACAGAGGAGTTTAATAGGAATATGTACTCCCGTAGGTTTCCTGCCTTGTAAAAATGAATAATAATAATAATAATAATAATAATAATAATAATAATATTAAATACAAGTAAGTTTCTTCTCCCCTGCAGTGTCCTGAACCTAAGGGCATTCACTAAGAATAGGATGTTACTAACCCTTTGATTTGTGTGATTTATTATGCTTGTGTGATTGCGTTATTCTTACAGAATAAGTGGATGGAATGGTTAGACAATTTGAACCTGATACAACTATTTTGTTTGCTAGAAGACATATTCGGAATTATGCAACTTAAAGTACATAAACAAACAATAATAGGTTTTTAAGTTAAAATATTAAATATGTTAACTCATGCTTGGTCACATCTAGCTGAGGAACATACCCTCATATAACCTCAGATAAACGTGTTTTACTCTTTTTACCTTGTACCCATCTGCCAAAACAACTACAACTACAGTGCCACATAATATCAAGGCTTACATTTAAGTCATAAACAAACTATAAGAATAAAGAATACATTGCAGAATAAGTGATATTTCATATATACCATTAACATAGATACATCTAAAGATAGAGCAAAATGTTTCCAGTGCAGTGTGATAGGTTTGCAGTGATGAAATAATAAACATGTAAGAGTAACCACTTAATTGCCAATTGGTAATCTGCAATTAAGTGGTTATTCATTATACAAACTGGTATATAGTATGCGTCAGAAGTCTAGATGTTTAAAGATAACTTAATAACCAATGAATTGTTAGTATTATTTTGATTTTGTGCCATTCATGTAGATCTATTGAACCTATACCTTTATAAATCCTGAACTTTTATAAATACAATGACAAATTGTCAAATTGCACCGGAAATTCTGTCTGATTTTTCATCCCAACTGGTTGTATCAACAAGGGTTTGCTAAAAAATTGTTAAATTCTCCATGTACAAAAATGGTTTGCCAACTGTAAAAGACCCTCGGTCAAAAGAACCGGGAACACTATATCAAGTGCCAAGCATGTAAAGCAAGGGGACTGGAGACAGGATTCTTCAAGTTGCAAATTTTTCATGTGACAGAGGTAGCAGGCACACTGGGAAGACGACATGGGGAAAGGCTGCACATTACAGAACCCAACTATGTCACATAGCAATTGTGAATTGTTGTCAGAGAGATGTGGTGACTCCTTATCCAGCAGATTGCTGCTTTTTAATGGATACCATGTCACAGGCATGAGAAGAAGGAAGACTGGTAAGGGGACTCTTCAACTTCTGGAAAACTGTGATTTCTCTTTTTTTGACATATTTTGTGGGCAAACCCATGAGGATAGATGAATGAGATATGATATTGATGTTAAGCTTTTTCCCAGATAATGCCCAGGTACATTGTTCATGCAGAATAATCAAAGCAATAATTTATAAACTAAAATATTAAACGCTTAGAGATGTTGCAAGAGGTGCCAGGGTCAATATAGATGAAACTGCATAAGACCTCCAGAAAAATGGAAAGCAGAAATCCAAAAATTAGTTAAAGGACCACTCTAGTGCCAGGAAAACATACTCGTTTTCCTGGCACTAGAGTGCCCTGAGGGTGCCCCCACCCTCAGGGACCCCCTCCCGCCCGGCTCTGGAAAGGGGAAAGGGGTTAAATCTTACCTTTTTCCAGCGCTGGGCGGAGAGATCTCCTCCTGCTCTCCTCCTCCGATCCTCCTCTTCTCCTCCCCGTCGGCTGAATGCGCACGCGCGGCAAGAGCTGCGCGCGCATTCAGCCGGTCACATAGGAAAGCATTCATAATGCTTTCCTATGGACGCTGGCGTGCTCTCACTGTGAAAATCACAGTGAGAAGCACGCAAGCGCCTCTAGCGGCTGTCAATGAGACAGCCACTAGAGGACATAGGGGGAAGGCTTAACCCATTCATAAACATAGCAGTTTCTCTGAAACTGCTATGTTTATGAAAAAAATGGGTTAACCCTAGAAGGACCTGGCACCCAGACCACCTCATTAAGCTGAAGTGGTCTGGGTGCCTAGAGTGGTCCTTTAATTGCCCTAAACTATGTACCCAACATGGACATACTTTAAATCTGAGAAATGGACATTATCATCAAAATCATCAAAATTGTCTGTGTTAAATATACCTCTTCAACTCTGTAATCATTGAAGATATATGCATAGCTCCCAGGCCGTCCAACAAACCTAAAATGAAAATAACAGGTCGTTAGAATTCTCATATTCTGATATCATATTGTAAACGCCTTTATGCATAAATGGAAACAAACCTTAGCAAATATGTTTGATTTACAACTTCATTGTTGTCATGGTGCAAACATTTAGGTTTTTCCCAACAAATCTTACCTAATATGCAAAGTTAAAAGTATTTGTGTATACTGCTCAAGCATTAGTCTTTTGAGACCTAATATCATATTGAAAGTGATTCAGATGTATTCACATTCACAAATATCTGAACTTTGTTACTAGGTTTCCACAAATTTGGAAAGTGAATGGAATGCCCTGCTAGCACCATCAGCCAATATTTTAGATGAGGGTTACACCACTGGAGCAGCAAAAATGAGCTACAATTATATAGTCAGTTAAGAAATCCATGCTATTTTCTATATCTGCTTATAGGATTATTATTTGCATAAATCAGCTTAACGAGTGTAGATATTTTTCTCAGTGCATACCTAGGACAACATTGGGAAAATAATTATATTATAGCTGTAGCCTTACCAATTGATAATCTAAACTCAATACAGGAAAGTACAGAAAACACAAGATAAATGTTAAAATAAGTCATATTACAAGGATGGTAAGGATGGCCTAAAGGTGGAGCTTTTTATTTTTATATCAGAGATGATGGTTTGTGAAGAGGTATAATTCACATTCCGCCCCAAAAAATAAGACTATATACGTATAGATATTTATTATGTTTATGAAGACTGGTTGTTTAAAGATAACTTAATAAGCAATAAATTGTTAGTATTCTTTTTTTTTTCAATTTATTTTTTATTAGTAACCCTTAATATTAGTGACCACTTACGGTAATATTTTTCCAATCAAAAAGTGCTCAGCGGTGACGGGGTTATTTTAGATATGGTACATTAAGCTACATGCTAAATCTACACACATACATTTTTCTAATTTCTGCCTTTTTCACTAAATTCAGTAAATTTAATGCAAAAATATCTTTATTATAAATTGCTTACCTTCCTTTAAAAAAGGCAACATAAAATATTGAGGCATATGAATTAACAAACTTCAAAAGGAAAGCCTTCATAATCAGTCTTTCTTCAAAGGTCTTTTCGGTTTTAGGTACCTCTGAAATAAATACAAATAAAATGTCGAAAGTATTAGGAACAAAAAAAAAAAACTCTTATCCTTTCTGCTAATTAATTATGAATTTGAAAACTGATTTTGCCAATTTATCCTTCAGAGTTGCAAGCAGCCTAATCACCTATTCCAGGTATACACTGTGTAACCAATAGCAATACAGAGAGAGGTAAGGATACTATCTCATAAGAAAGCAGCATTGTACAATTTTCACACATCTGACTCTAAACAACACCAATAGAGATAATGTCTCTTGAAAAATTTTAAAATACAAAATTGCCAGTTTGAGCAGTAAATTTGTTGCACAGTTTACATATATATTCGGGAGTCCACACTCCCCAGTCATCCTTTATATATTTCCAGTTATACACTGTCTCTTCACAGCCACCACCCTCTGACATCTGACCTACAAATTTCGAGTCATGCCTCCTTCCATATACCTGGAAATCTAATGCTTTTAATAACATAAATGTCATATTAATGCATGTATTTTATTTATGGATGTAACAGTTTATTGAGTTCTAACTAAATAGGTAAATTATAAGAAGGCCACCTTTTATATTTTATATAATAAGAAATGCTAGATAACATTACTCTAACTTTTTTAAACGTTTGGAGTGGACTAATATTTAAAATAATTTGCATTTTTAAGTGTTCCATAAGTTAAGTGTTAAACAATATTATTTGTAATTATTTTTTATGATACATTTCCCTAGTGCAGTTTAACAGTTATAGCCATTTCTGAGATGCATTAGCTTACCTATTTCTGTGAGCCATTTTGCAACCACTCCGTAAATCTCATCAAGCATGAGCACTAAAACTAGATTAATAATAACTGCAGTTGCTGTTACGGTCACACGAACATTTGCCCTGGTTCCTTCATTTGTACTAAGTGCCAAGGTTGCTGCAATTGTGATCCGATATATGATTACTCCAAACACTGCTGAAAACGTCAGTGCTATCTAGGAAAGACGTTCAAAATAGAAATATGTTTAGACAAACTAGTAATCTGTTTTAATAAAAAAAAAATGTTTTTTATCAGAATCATGTGTTATCAGGCTGGAACGGTGCAAGACACAATTGAGTATTATTACCATAGATCAGTGGTTCCCAATATTTTCCATAAACAGTAACCGTCATATTAGCGATATGTTAGACATGAATATAGTTGCTGTTATTTCAAATTTATAAATCTTTCTCTACCCAATCTCCTCTTTTTCTATGCCCGATGCTCCCATGCACCTTCTCTGTCCCAGGAACCTCCCAGCACTCCATGCAGATTAGATGGGGCCCAGTTGCACTGTTAAAGCGCTACAGCGCATAACCAGGCCTCTGAAGACATATGTCCATTGGGTGGCCTTAAGTGCATGGGCCACCCAATGGACCCTTTACCTTGCAGTTCCTAACCTATGCGTGTGACTGTGGCACCGCCAATACTGAAAGTTTTTTTGTTTACTTCCGGGGTACCTGGAATGTACCCCTGGGAAGAATGCGTGCCACAGGTTGGCAACCCTTGCCCTAGATCACTAATGGGTGAATTTGTTAGTGCTAGATGTGGTATTTCTGGTGTTGTGAAAAAGTATTTGGGGCTATGCAAATATAAAAAAGCCAAGCATAAGGCCACATAAGCAATACAATCGCACCACAGCCATCTAGAATAGCATGACTGTACCTCTGCACCACAACAAAAAATGTATGTTCAATAAATATAATCAAAATATCAGATGTTAGAAGACATAGCAAAGAAATACATACCATAAATAAAATGGATGAGAAATTAACTAAATATGCAGGTATACGATCTCTCCATGTCAACTTTTCCTGTTTCTGTAAAACATAATCATATTGAGAATTTTTTTGTTGTCACACATTATTTATAGACCATGGTTCTCTATATTTTTATTTAGTTATAAATCACCCCAGTCATCTCCATCACCTATAATGTTTGCATTTCCATCTCCAGCAGTTTGCTTTCAATTTCACATTACAGAGAAAGCTGGTTGTTAAGTCTTTCTACACAGAATTGTGCAAACATAGAATACAAAGCTTAAAACAGTGGAGCGCTTATGTGATAACCCAGTGTTATATTGTGCACACAAAAAAGTAGTATTATAGCACTCAGCTGGGATTTTTTCTAGTTTTATATTGATGTCTTCTGTGCCTTTAAAACATAAAATTGCATATAGTGTAATAGTGTTATTTTTATGGGCACAGAAAAAAGGAAAAATTGGAAAAACTCACATATTCCAGAGCTAATATAACCAAGCTCTGGTGTGGATTGCTTTTAGGTCCGTTCCTGGGCGACCTCCCCCTCTTTTTATTTCAGTGCTGGCGTAGGTCCAATGTTACCTCTCAATAGAAACAATATATAGTGAAGGTCCACCAGACCTGGATTGCAATTTTATTATAAGGGGAGATATACTCACAAGTGTAGAGCCTGTATCCTGGCTCAGTAAATCAGCTTAGTGTAGTTTGGGACTACACACCCATCTGTATAGATGCCGGAGACTCGAATTCGGTAAAAAAGTATTATTTTATTTTCCAAGATAAAAATAAAACTAAATATAAAAATACAGATACCAAATCTATTTAAAAAGTCTATTCAAATAAAGAAACGCGTTTCACCGTTCAGTTCGGCTTCCTCAGTCTACTAATTCTGACTTTCCTGGGTCTCCGTTTTTAAATGCTTCCTACTTTTGTTCTCCATCAGCTGTTTCTCGTTCAATTTTCTCTTCACGCTGTATTTGCGGTCCACGCCTCGATTTCGATGTGTGTACGTGGACCGCATGACGTCATTATGTCAGCATAAGAGTTCATTTGTGGAAGGGCGTATTATAATATTCCTCCCTCCCTTCTTCCGGTCTGCGTTTCATTTTGCTTTTCACCAATTAAGATTTCATTTTGCAGATAAAGAAGGAAATTATATTAAATCAATTCATTATATAAAACATCTTTTTGTAGTGTAGGGAAATATCATTCTTATAGAATATATATAAAGGAAGAGATCCTATTGCATCCATTATATACTGAATTAAACTACCCTCTATTAAATACCACATTATCTTTTTTTCTACAAATATTTCAATCCTTTCTTATTTACCTTTTGATTACATAAATTTAGCATACTTCCCAAATTGCATTCTTAAACTTCTTATTCAAATATAATAAATATCCTGATACATATATTTTAATTAAATCTAATAGGATATTGATTCTAAAAATCGTCAATGATCAATTCAAAATTAAAAATTAAAAATTAAATCTATTCAATCTCCTAAAAATAGAGATAGTTGCCACTACTCTCCGTGGCTAGAGAACGCCCCTAAGGGACAATTTCTCCGCATAAGACGAAACTGTACAGACCAGAAGTTATATGAAGAACAATCTCTTAAGATAAAGAATGATTTCCTGCAAAAAGGATATGAGGAAGAGAAATTAGAACAGGCAAGAATAGAAATAAAAGCAAGAAATAGAGAAGATATATTGAAATATAAAACTAATAAGAAAAACACATATCCAAGCAGTATTCCCTTCATATGTAATTTCAGCAATCAAAATAGAAAAGTAAGAAATATAATACAGAAAAATTGGCATATCCTGTTGCAAGACCCAACATTAAAAGAAATCTTGACAGAAAAACCAAGAATAGTCCATAGGGGTGTTAGAAACATTAAAAGCAGTCTAGTAAGAAGTCATTTAAGAGAAATAAAAATCCCATCTAGGCTAGATAACAACATTGGATTTTATGGTTGCGGACAGTGTATGGTGTGTAAGAGAACAGGCAATCACAGAAGAATAATTAAAGAATACCATTCAGAAAAGACAACTCATAAAATTAAGGAATTTATTACATGCCATACTAAAAATATAATATATCTACTAGAATGCCCGTGTGGACTGAGGTATGTAGGGAGAACAACAAGAGCACTACATACGCGTATAGAGGAACACTCAAGAAACATTTTAAAGGGCTATGAAAACCACAGCGTTTCAGCTCACTTTGGAATTTGTCACCAAAAAAATCCTACAGGCATGAAATTTATAGGTATAAAGAAAATCCGAAACGACTGGAGAGGAGGGGATTTTAATAAGATTATAGGAAAGGCAGAGATGGAATTAATCTTTATGTTAAATACAATGACCCCATATGGACTTAACAGTGATTTCGAGATCTGCCACTTCCTAAAGTGAAGGAGATATCAAAACCTACACTACCAAAATTAAGAAATATTTTTCTTTTAAAGAAGAACTATTAGTTTTATAAGCCTATTTAAAACTTTTTAGGAGATTGAATAGATACCTATATTTAATATTTAATTTTTAATTTTGAATTGATCATTGACGATTTTTAGAATCAATATCCTATTAGATTTAATTAAAATATATGTATCAGGATATTTATTATATTTGAATAAGAAGTTTAAGAATGCAATTTGGGAAGTATGCTAAATTTATGTAATCAAAAGGTAAATAAGAAAGGATTGAAATATTTGTAGAAAAAAAGATAATGTGGTATTTAATAGAGGGTAGTTTAATTCAATATATAATGGATGCAATAGGATCTCTTCCTTTATATATATTCTATAAGAATGATATTTCCCTACACTACAAAAAGATGTTTTATATAATGAATTGATTTAATATAATTTCCTTCTTTATCTGCAAAATGAAATCTTAATTGGTGAAAAGCAAAATGAAACGCAGACCGGAAGAAGGGAGGGAGGAATGTTATAATACGCCCTTCCGCAAATGAACTCTTATGCTGACATAATGACGTCATGCGGTCCACGTACACACATCGAAATCGAGGCGTGGACCGCAAATACAGCGTGAAGAGAAAATTGAACGAGAAACAGCTGATGGAGAACAAAAGGAGGAAGCATTTAAAAACGGAGACCCAGGAAAGTCAGAATTAGTAGACTGAGGAAGCCGAACTGAACGGTGAAACGCGTTTCTTTATTTGAATAGACTTTTTAAATAGATTTGGTATCTGTATTTTTATATTTAGTTTTATTTTTATCTTGGAAAATAAAATAATACTTTTTTACCGAATTCGAGTCTCCAGCATCTATACAGATAGGTGTGTAGTCCCAAACTACACTAAGCTGATTTACTGAGCCAGGATACAGGCTCTACACTTGTGAGTATATCTCCACTTATAATAAAATTGCAATCCAGGTCTGGTGGACCTTCACTATATATTGTTTCTATTGAGAGGTAACATTGGACCTACGCCAGCACTGAAATAAAAAGAGGGGGAGGTCGCCCAGGAACGGACCTAAAAGCAATCCACACCAGAGCTTGGTTATATTAGCTCTGGAATATGTGAGTTTTTCCAATTTTTCCTTTTTTCTGTGCCCATAAAAATAACACTATTACACTATATGCAATTTTATGTTTTAAAGGCACAGAAGACATCAATATAAAACTAGAAAAAATCTCAGCTAAGTGCTATAATACTACTTTTTTGTGTGCACAATATAACACTGGGTTATCACATAAGCGCTCCACTGTTTTAAACTTTGTATTTCACGGATTTGTGTGTTTGGGGAGAATTACACATTCAGTGTGATAGCAGCTCGATTTATAGTAATAATTTGATACATTGTATCCACATAAAACGTTTTCACTGCACAGACTTGTGTTCATGCTATATTGCTTGAAACATAGAATAACCTTTAATAAAATATGAATCTAAACACATCTTTCTCATTGTATCTTAAATCAACAGGTAGAAATTATTATTAGTATGCCACCTGTATTAGGTAAGTCCAACATTAAACAGGGACAGCCAATAGTAGTGATTCTAGAGGTACTCTACAGCTCATAGTATTGCTTCTGGTTCTTTGAATCTTTGGGTACCATTTCTCTATTTTCAGTTTTAAAGTTCTGGAGCTGATGAAAAAACAGACTCTTCCTGACATCCAATCCTGGTTCATCTGCTGCTGCTGCGATAATTATTCCCCTCTGCATTATTCATCAAAAACTATTGATGCTCACTGGCTACCATTACCACCCAGTATTTGACAGCTTTGATCTGTTGATGTGAAAGGGATTCTTTTGCAGTATTTGTGTGACTGCACAGGGGCTGGACTTTTGGTGCTTGGTAGAGCAGTATTTGGGAGATCATTACAAACACTCAGAGTGGTGCACCACTCTACTACTACAATCAGTTGTAGTTGTTATAGTGCTCTGAGTGGAATTGTATTTAAATAACATTGTATTGCACATTCCATGCTTTTCAGGACAAATTGTACTAGGCAGGCCAGGGCTGCTAGCCAGGCTTTTAAAGTTACCCGCCACTGCAAGCCATAGAATAGTTTATACTTGCCAGAGCTAAATTTTCACTCTTCAGTAGCTAGTGGTGAATGGAAATTTTGAGAGATATATGATACATATAACAGATAGGAGGTGATCAGCGCTTAAGATTATATATGCATACGATACAGATGGTGTTCTTAGTATATGGATCTATAAGTACAAAGCAAGAAACAGATTATGGTGCAGTAGTGTAGATGTTTGTGAAGTGAGTACAAATGAGCAAAAGTGCACACACTTTTTAGAGCTGTCTCAGCTCTATTATGAAGGCCTGGATGGAGTAATCTCCATCTATGGATATAAGTGGGGGGTCTTTGGATCTTGCTTTCAGGATGGAGTAGGTATACAGTCAGGTCCATGAATATTGGGACATCGACACAATTCTAATCTTTTTGGCTCTATACACCAACACAATAGGTTTGTAATGAAACAAACAAGATGTGCTTTAATTTGAGGGTATTTACATCCAAATCAGGTGAACGGTGTAGGAATTACAACAGTTTGTATATGTGCCTCCCACTTTTTAAGGGACCAAAAGTAATGGGATAGATAATTATAAATCAAACTTTCACTTTTTAATACATGGTTGCAAATCCTTTGCAGTCAATTGCAGCCTGAAGTCTGGAACGCATAGACATCACAAGACGCTGGGTTTCATCCCTGGTGATACCCTGCCAGGCCTCTACTGCAACTGTCTTCAGTTCCTGCTTGTTCTTGGGGCATTTTCCCTTCAGTTTTGTCTTCATCAAGTGAAATGCATGCTCAATTGGATTCAGGTCAGGTGATTGACTTGGCCATTGCATAACATTCCACTTATTTCCCTTAAAAAACTCTTTGGTTGCTTTTGCAGTATGCTTCGCATCATTGTCCATCTGCACTGTGAAGCGCCATCCAATGAGTTCTGAAGCATTTGGCTGAATATGAGCAGATAATATTGCCCGAAAAGCTTCAGAATTCATCCTGCTGCTTTTGTCAGCATCATCAATAAATACAAGAGAACCAGTTCCATTGGCAGCCATACATGCCCACGCAATGACACTACCACCACCATGCTTCACTGAAGAGGTGGTATGCTTTGGATCATGAGCAGTACCTTTCCTTCTCCATACTCAAGCTTTAGCCTGCTCGCACGTTCTCCTATCGTTATAGGAGTAATTCCTATTCATTAACCCCTCAGTCTCCAGCTGATATGTTTTCTACCAATTAATCTAAATCAATTCTCTGCAAGTTAATATCAACTTCCTTCCTTCATTGAATTATTGCTGCAAATCAATTGTATAAGACAATCTAAGAATCACTCACCAATTCTGAAGTATTTAAAGATACAGCACCTATGTTCCTCCAATCAAAATATTAAAGACACAGTATAAGTGAATTCTCTGGTGAACTGTCATCTCTTTATTTCCTCAATAGATTAGATTCACATCTATTCAGTCTGAAATCTGCAGTTGAGCTCCATCTGACTATATGTGAACGTGACATGAGCTCACCGATGCGTTCTTTCTTTTTAAGGATGTTTCAAACAGTTGATTTGGCCACACCTAATGTTTTTGCTATCTCTCTGATGGGTTTGTTTTGTTTTTTCAGCCTAATGATGGCTTGCTTCACTGATAGTGACAGCTCTTTGGATCTCATATTGAGAGTTGACAGCAACAGATTCCAAATTCAAATAGCACACTTGAAACTAACGTTGGACTTTTTATCTGCTCCTTGTAAATGGGATAATGAGGGAATAACACACACCTGGCCATGGAACAGCTGAGAAGCCAATTGTCCCATTACTTTTGGTCCCTTGAAAAGTGGAAGGCACATATACAGACTGTTGTAATTTCTACACCGTTCACCTGATTTGGATGTAAATACCCTCAAATTAAAGCTGAAAGTCTGCAGTTAAAGCACATCTTGTTCATTTCATTCCAAATCCATTGTGGTGGTGTATAGAGCCAAAAAGATTAGAATTGTGCTGATGTCCCAATATTTATGGACCTGACTGTATGTGAAAAAAGACAAAATAGAAAATCCAATCGTATAGTATATACAAACAATTGGTATTGATGAAGGAAAATATCCTACTTACGTCACCTAGAGCAATGTCCTGCTCTGGTATGAAGAACTTGAGATGGAACAATCCACCACCTAGGGATATATGCTGGAACCAGAAGGATGATGAGGGCTGTATGAAGTGGATGAGAAAGCCTTTGGCGAAACACGTTAAGTGAGGACTTACTTTATCCACAGTTTGTTTGTTATTTGTTTTTAGTTATATAGCTGTTGTTTCCAGCTTTTTATTTAATATACCTACTGTTTTATACATCATCACCTGTGGAGTACATCCTTCATACAGCCCTCATCATCCTTCCGGTTCCAGCTTATATCCCTAGGTGGGGATTTTTCAGCCTCAAGTTCTTCACATCAGAGCAGGACATTGCTCTGGGTGACGTAAGTAGGGTATT
Source organism: Pelobates fuscus (assembly GCF_036172605.1). Taxonomy (NCBI): domain Eukaryota; kingdom Metazoa; phylum Chordata; class Amphibia; order Anura; family Pelobatidae; genus Pelobates; species Pelobates fuscus. The sequence continues at coordinate 186,598,026 of NC_086319.1, forward strand.
TTCAACCATCAATACCAATTGTTTGTATATACTATTCCATTGCATTTCCTATTTTGTCTTTTTTCACATGTACCTACTACATCCTGAAAACAAGCTCCAAAGATCCTCCACTTATATCCATAGACGGGGATTATTCCGTCCAGGTCGGTGTGAGTGCGCACCATTTGCCCATTTGTACTCCCTTCACAAACATCTACCGTACTGCACCATAAACTGTTTCTTGCTTTGTACTTATAGATTCATATACTGAGAATATCATCTGTATCGTATGTATATATAATCTTAAGCGCTGATCACCTCTGTTATCTTTACTATCCACTTCACATGGGTGGAGAGAACCCCTTGTTGGTGATTTGCTGCTAATCATAGATATTGAGCACTTATACTCACCAGTTTTTCTATATATGATATATATATATATATATATATTTATATGTAGATTAGATTCACCATATTAATCAGAAGACAAGATGGCAAAATATTGCAGTATGCAATGATACCTTTTTTATTGGACTAACATAATACCTAAATGACAAGCTTTCAAGAGTTTTCCTCTCTTCCTTAGGTCTGCTGAGTAAATTCATAAGATTCATATCCATATCCTTACTGGAAATTAATAGTAAAATAAAACTGCTGTTTTGTTGCACTGCTTAATATTTTTATTACACACTCAATAAAATAGTGTGACCAGTTGCGTTGTTTTATATGCCAGTGTTTATAATGTGTAAGAGGCTAGCATTGTTCTCCAAAATATACAATTATTATTTTACCTTATCCTTATCTTGAATGTGGTAATATAAATTAGCTTTCTGCCTAATTAACAGTAAGGAGTATAACAGTAAGTCATATAATACATTTGAGATAATGGTTGAAATTGACATTCCAATTAAATTAGTTCCATTCCACTGTCACGTTTCCATAATATCTATCTTTGCTCGTGGACACAGGCCAGTTGGCAGAAGAATTTCATAACTGTATATATCTCGTTGCAGCCTTGGTTTAAAGTCTTTGTGTATCATTTTTGACATTTTTTAAGGTTCTTAGTCTAAATCCACTATTTGAACTTGAAATTCAATATAAAGATGTAGCAGATAAGCTGATATACAACATAATAATATTTCAAACAAGTTTTACAAGTAGAATGAGATCCTTTTTATTCTTGGGTGGGCCGATAAAATATCTCACACGTTACATTTACTAATGGAATATTTATTAGTATATTATCTGTATTGCAAAGAATATATTTCGTTTTCTTTTTTCTTTTAACAAAAATATGAGTTGGAGAAAAGTATGCAATACATAATTTTCCTAAGGAATTACTTTTATTTAATATGGACATAGTAAAATATCTTGCCTTTGTAAAATTGTGTTAAATTATATTGGCCAGATCAGGCCATTTAGGGTTATTACTGGTATCGTTGAATTAAGCTAATTTTCTCACACGATTAGTGATGCTGAATGATTCATCTTTTGTTAGGTATGTGGAGGTGGGTTAAATGAATACTCAATGCAATGGGCTAATTTATTTCACTTTAGAAAGGGACTGGGAGGTGCTAAACACCACTGCTTGACTACTAAAGAAAATGCCAGCGATAATTATGGCTATGCTTGAACAAAATACATTTCTGATCTACTAGAAAGGTTACAGAGCATTAGAGGGAAATGAACTTCACAAAGAAACAAGAGCCAACTATATCTATCCAACAGAATATCCAAGGTTGCTCAGAAAGAGATATAAGGAGTTTATCTGTAAATATTTGAGGAGCAGTCACTTATTTAGAAAATACTACATTCAAAAAAACATTGAAAATCACTTAAATCTTATGTAAACTTTTTTATGTGATGCTTTGATTCTCTTTAAATTTGTATTAAAGTTTTAGCAAGTAACATCACAATCCAGTTCGAAGTGCAAAGCACTATGCAAATAAAAAAAAAAAGAAGAGAAACATTGGGAGAAATGTAATAAAGTGTCACAATTCTACTCATTTTAGACATTCTTTGACGTTTTTATTAATGCAAATTATTGAATAGGTTTTGTTTGTTTGTTGCTTCTTTTGTTCTCTAACCATCATTTTCAATATATGACATGTTTCAGTACTCATCATATTGATACATTTTTCTGTCACTTTTTTTTCTTTTAAAAAAAAAAATGCTCTATTTCATTTTTTTTTCTGCCACTGTGAATGTGGTGGCCTTTTGTGAAATTAATATTTCTTAAATTTTTTTTTTAAATTTAGACTTTTAGGCCATTTTTAAAACAATGTAGCAAATATGAATAAATAACAGTGGATTGACTATATTATTGGAATTACTAATCTAGCATAAATCTATTACACAGTTACATTGTTACATAGCAGTCAAGGTTGAAAAAAGACTAAAGTCCATCAATTTCAACCTTGAAACCCATATAAAAGGAATATTACAGGCTTTTAGTATGCTTTATACTCACTGCAAGGAATATTGTGAGTTGCAGTTAAAATTGCCAGCTTTATGCTGCAGAAAACTAACTGATTAACTCCATCTCTCATAAATCTAAGCCAACAAAACATGTACAGCAGCATTTTTAAAGCACTCTCAATTAGGGGGGCAAAAAAGGTTGACTTGCTAAATTAATTATTATAATTTTTTGTATAATAATTATTGTTGTTGTTATTGCTTAGCAGCACATATGCCCACTATAGTGCAGAGCTGTAAAAATTTGAATACACTAGGGATATTTAAAAAAAAAATGTTGCTTATAGAAAAGTGGATCAATCACTGAGGTTTCCATGGCAATTACTCTACTTCTAGAACTTGGCCTAATTTCTCTGTTAGAGACATGTTTACATGTTTATTAATCCCCCCATTAAATGTATCACACAGTATCAGTCTAGAAGTTCTCCTCCTGTCTGTCAAAGTCTTGGCTGCCTTTGACAAAGGGCCAAGAGGCCCCTGTAATCTCATCAAGGGGTAGTGATTATGTTACACTGAATTGATCCCGCAATGTGAAGGGTATTCCAAAAGTTGAAGGTCTATATAAAAGCTTACACAAGAACGCAGGTTGTAAATCATTCACATTTCCACCTGGTAACTTTCAGAATGTTAAATTAAATATTAATTTGTTTAAAAAAAACTGTAGAATTATACCTTCCTTTGGTTCTTGTTTACATCTATATATCTACAAGGTTAATCTTCCATTTACCTCCCAAAAGATCTGTGCATGCTTAGTATGAAGGGATATATTCACTGAACTACATTTAATTGCATATAAACATGGAAACATTGGCCAAAATGAGATTGGGAAAAAAAATCACTAACTTTCTTTTTTGAGAAATGTTTAGTCTCTATTAACTGGGTATACTGCCTGTCATGTTCCTTTCAATAAAAATAAAAAAAAGTAAAACAAAACAAAAAAATATTTAAAGACACATCCCTTTATCCCATGTGCAGCAGAAATGTTTACGTGATATTTACCACTCTCCCAATGAAAGACAGAGGGCAGCTAAGATAGTCATTTCTTGTTTGTTTGTGTTTTCAGATGTAACTGCGCGTTAAAATGTCAACTACCGTTTAGAGTACCCCCTAATCTGCAATCATTCCGGGATTTTTCACTAAAGTGAGAATACAATGTGCATTTCAAACTAAATGATTTTTTTTTTCAAATTTAATATCAAACTTGTCAAACAAGAAAAATGATCTGAGTCACCTATGCTTATAGTTCAGCTACTCGGGCTTTAAATCTGAAATTCAGGCCCATCAGAAGTACATATATGCCCTACTTACATAGAATTCTGAGCTCAATACTGTCCTTCCAGTATTAATAGATTGGAACATTAGATTTTGGTATGGAGATGACATAGGATATTAACCCCTTCGCGGCCGCGGACAGTTCAGGACCGTCATCGGTATTTTACCGTTGAGGACCGCTGACGTTCCTCAACCATCATAACAGAAAATGGGCTGTGGGAGCGATCAGAGATCGATTCCGCTGAAATCCCGTTGTTACTATCTGCCCGGCATCCCAGGCAGATAGTTATAGCCAATTACGGCGTGTGAGCGATCCTCAATCGCTCACAATTGGCTTATGTCAAAGTGGGTGTTACAAACACTCACTTTGACACTGATCTCTACCCCTCTCTCCTCTGTAGTGTTTTGTGAGGTGAGAGAGACAGAGATCGTGATAGTTTGCTGCAGCAGAAGTGTTCCAGAGCTTTAGAAGGTATCAGCAGGTGATAAAAAATAATTTTAACCCCTTCCCTGCCAAATCTGTTACAGCAGTGCATTTGTACTGTCTGTATTTTTTTTTTTTGCCCTTAAGGGTTACATTTGTGTTAAAAATCTGTGTCTTAGTCTGTCTTAGGCTGTCTTAGACTGTCTTAGACTGTCTTAGTCTGTTTTAATCAGTCAGTTTTCTTCCCATAAATCTCCATTAGATTCTTTTAACAGGAGTTAGTTTAGGGATTACTGTTTTAGTCTGTTTTAGTAAAAAAAAATAAAAAAAATATATAATGTTTTTTTTTAGTATTTTGTTTGTTTAGTCAGTTAGTGTGAAACATGCAGCGCATGTACAGCTTGGAGGAGGCATATGCCTTCCTGGCGTCAGACTCTGACGCCACTAACACTGCATCCGATTTTGACCCAGGTCAGTTTTCCGACATGTCTAGTGACATGTCATCTGTGTGTGAGCCAGCTGCAAAAAGAAGCTGTGCATTCCCTGCTACACCGAATGTGGAGGAGGACTGGGTACCTCACAGTTAGCTGAGCCCAACATCCCCCCTTTTAGTGCCAACGCAGGCATTAATGTCAATGTGGATAACTTCTCCCCTATACAATATATGGAGCTATTTTTAGGGGATACCATCTGGGAGGAGATTGTTTCCCAGACTAATTTATACGCTAGCCAATACTACTGATACCAATCCAGGTAGCTATACAGTCAGGGAGCAGCTTGGCATCCCAAACTTAAACAATTCTGGGCTCTTACAATGCTCATAGGGGTTATAAGGAAGCCATTGGTTCGCTCTTACTGGAGCACCAACCCAATCTGTTCTAGTCCGGTGTACTCCCAAACAATGTCTAGAGCAAGATATGAGCTGCTGCTGAGATACTTACATTTCAATGACAATACCCTCTGTCACCCCAGAGATCACCCCTAAAATGACAGGCTTCATAAAATACGCCCACTGGTAGACCAACTTCAGCACAGATTTTCTGAAGTTTATACTCCCCAACAAAATTTATCCATTGATGAATCCCTTATGAAATAGAAAGGTAAATTAGGGTTCAAACAATATATCCCCTCAAAGCGCTCTAGGTATGGCGTTACAGTTTACAAACTGTGCACGAGCGAAAGTGGCTACAAATTTGCCTTTCGTGTATATGAGGGGAAATATGGTTAACTGAAGCCTCCTGGCTGTCCTTACTCTCTGGGGACAAGTGGGAAACTTGTTTGGGACCTACTGATCCCCTATGTGGACAATTTATATAGCAGTGTCCGTTTGTTTCAAACTCTTTATGGTTTGCAGATAGTGGCCTGTGGCACTGTGAGAAGAAATGCCAAGGATTTCCCCAGACCTTTTATAAAGGCCAAATTAAAAAAAAAGGTGAATGTAAAGCTCTGCACAAAGTGCTTGCAATAAAATTTAAGGACAGGAAGGATGTTAATATACTAGCCACCATCCATGATGAAAGCGTGTCAGACGTCACTGTCCGAGGCAGAGTACAGACCAATTGAGAAAAAAATGGGGAAGGAACAGCACTACAGTACTGATCACAAGGGGAGATAAAGCTGCACGCCTGAAGGGAAGGGTAACCCTCAGACCCTTCAGAAAATGGAGAGAACAAAAGACAACAAATACAGGGTGCGCTAAATAGAACAATGGGAGATGAAAGTAAAAGTCTCTTTAGGTACAATGTAGACCTTGGGTGAATATTCTTTTGTCCTTGCTTTGAAATCTCAGTGGTCGAATATGGAATACAAAAGCAGAGAAGGGAGACCAATAGTGCATAACCGTAATGAGGAATGGATCACGAACAACACAGAAGTGGAGAAGTGACAACTTACAATTTAAAGAGCTATGCCCAGCTTTAGGTAAAACAGCATACAGTGGTATTTAATACTCCCCACGTGTAGGATATTACTGGACAATTGGAGATGTCTTCTCAAGATTCCTTACACCATCTCAGATAAACGTCAGAATATAAAATACATAAAAGAGGGAAAGACCCAATGGTGCAATAACGTAGATGATACTGCAACAACAGACAACACTGAGGTCCTAAGAGTGCTAACTTACAATTTGAAGAGCTATAACCAGCTCTGAGTAAAACAGCATACAGTGGTATTTAAACTCCCCACATGTAGGATATCCTTCTAGCGATCCTTGCAGTGCCGGTCTTATGAAAATAAAATCACAAGAGAGGTCCCATAGTGTTTTCCGTATATAAAATGACAGTAGAGAATAAAATGAAATGTACTTACAGGCGTAGGTGGAATAATCCCCACCAAGGATTTCTTTTGCAGTACTGGATCTTTAAAAATTGTAAAAAATCAGCCAGGATAAAACAGTAACATATAAAGTAAGTGTACTGACAATAGGCAAGTGGTAGTCACAAAATACTTTAATTAAAACAGAGTAATATAAAATACACAACGCGTTTCACCAAACAGTAGGCGATAAAGAAGTAGGCGATAAAGAAGTTATGGGATCTCTAACCAAGGGAAGAACCAGGCGCTCATCATAGCCTATTGTTTGGCGAAACGCGTTGTGTATTTTATATTACTCTGTTTTAATTAAAGTATTTTGTGACTACCACTTGCCTATGGTCAGTACACTTACTTTATATGTTGCTGTTTTATCCTGGCTCAGGAGATGTTGCTGAACACATATTGGGGTGTTGTTTGGCAGCGACACATAACAGGACCTGTTAATTCATGCTTAAAGTACAATGTGTGTGAAAAAAACACAAAGAAAAATTACTACCTACAGGTTTGACAAAGTCTGGTGGTAGAATTAGTGCATGGAAAGTGTTAAAATACCACCATTTGAAATACCCTAGGGTGTCTACTTTCCAAAAATATATGGTTTGATGGGGGTAAACTAAATTGGCCGGCATTACAAATGTCTCATATAGGACATGTGCGCAGGTTGACTAAATGTCAAAATTTCAAGTTGAAGTATCACTGTACTCGGGAGATGTTGCTGAACAAATATTATAGTGTTTTTTGGCAGCAACACATAACAGGATCTGTGAATTTATATCTGAATTGCAATGTATGTGAAAAAAAAATAAATAAATAAACTACCTATGTGAAGTTTGGCAAAGACTGGTGGTAAAATGGCTGCATAGAAAGTGTCAAAATATCCTTAGATGAATACCCTGGGTTTTCTTCTTTACAAAAATATATATACATGTGGGGTGTTTTCCAGAGATTTATGACATATAATAGTGTTACAATTTCACTATTGATACATTTTAAAAATGTATGTTTTGAAACCGCAATATCCTACTTGTACTTACAGCCCTATAACTTGCAAACAAAGGCAAAAAAGCATGTAAACACTGGGTGTTTTTAAACTCAGGACAACATTTTTAATCTATTTAGAAGTTTTTTTTCATTAGCTTTTGTAGCTGAGTCAAAGATTTTTCAAGTAAAATTACAAAAAAACATGTATTTTTCAAAAATTTTCATCACATTTTTTATTTTATTTTTTAATTAAATTACATGAGATTATATAAATAATGGTATGTAAAGAAAGCCCTTTTTGTCCTGAAAAAAACAATATATAATTTGTATGGGAACAGTAAACGAGAGAGAGGAAAATTACAGCTAAACACAAACACCACAAAAGTGTTAAAAGAGCCCTGGTCCTTAACGTACAACATCACAAAAACAGTCTGGTCCTGAAGGGGTTCAAATAATTATTTTATGATGGTTTTGTGTAGTCATTTGTCAACATCTTCATTATCCGTTTCACGTACCTAGCATACAGTTTTAGTATTCTTAAATAGTTTTTTTTTTAATATTTAGAACAAAGCTATGCAGCATATTAAAATGTGTTATAGATATAATTTGTTATAGTCAATGCTTCTCTTTATGTATAATGTATTAATTTCAGTCACGCAAAAGGTTGCTAAATTGTGTATGAACAACAGTGGGGTGGCAATGCTTTTGGATTAATATTTAAAATATTACATCTTGAAGGCTTGAAAAAACATGCTCCATATGTTTTTAAATGATCAAAATCTATGAGGAGAACATTTCAAATGATTTATCCACAAACACTTCGATTGACTTTAATGGCATAGATAAATAATCTGAAATCTGTTTCTAACAGCTTGCGATAATTTGAAAATTTAATCTATAAGAATGGAGACTTTAGTTGGTAAATTCTACAGACAAAAAGGACATGTATATGTAATGGTGATGAGAAAATATGTTTTTCCATTTTCTAAGCCCCACAGTTGAACAGTCTTATTGGTGTTGAAGTGATGGGTATAGGACATGATCATAAAACACTTATTGCAATACTATTCCAATATTATGCTTGTTATTGCTAAAATAATGAAATACGTATGTTTAGGATGTATCCTCATGTTTGAAAATTATTGATAGACCATTGTTAATTAGTTCGATTGACATGAAATGTGTTTTTACAAAGCTTTCCCAGATGTTCTGATGGAATAGCTCATATGCATTTTTACCTTTTAATGGCTTTGCATTCAGAAAAATCCACTGAGTTAATTTTCCTTCTTTGGAAGGAAATATTGTATTTAATATAATCTAGCATGAAGAAGATTTTTTAAATAGTTTTTAAACCACTTTGCAAGTTATAGCTTAGTATAGTCATATACTGTTGTAAATCACAGCTTAGAGGTTGTCATATAAAAAAGAATTGCCAGTCATGAATGCACAATCTAAAGAACATTGCACGTTCACGGTCAATTAGGTCATGCAAACTGTGACCATTTTCACTTCTGTTTGATCTCTTGACTTGTACGAGTGAATGAACACCCTTATTGCCCCTTCAGATGATCTTTGCTTTTTGTCATGTTTCAATAGCAATGTGAGATTCTTCAACAACACCTGGTATGAGAGCTCTATTGTATAATGACGGAGACAAGGGTGACTGTAGTGGGGTTAGAATCTATCATACTTCATTTCCAACACTTGTCACATTCAAATGATGCATGTGGCATTCTCTTGAAATAATTCATTGAGAAAATCCACCATAGCTATATTTGATTTATTTTTAATGCTATGGAATTTAGAACATGCATGAAGAATAAAAAAAAAAAAAAATGAAAGAAAAAAAAATAATAACAGTGCACCAAAGCATCGTTTAATTCCTCAATGCTAATAAAAGTTTATTGGAGTACATATAATGATGTGGAAATTAGTAACAGATCAAGCTTATGGAATTTTAATTGTGCAGCGAAATTAAGTTAAGATGTTTTCATCAAAGATCACCTTATGTTTGTTATGAGTTATGTTTACTTTAAATAAAACAAAATAAAATATTATTAGTAGGAAATGGAATTTATTGTGGGAGCTTACATCTGCTTTTATACTGTATTCTGCATTGTGCTGCTGGCAATAATTATGCAAAAATTATAAAAATAAACTGCTTTTTGCTCCCTTCAAAACTCTGATCATTGATTGTTTTTGCTCTAAGTGGTAATATTCATTCCATTTCATGCCTTAGCTCCCTAAAGGCCCAAATGTTAAAATTGGTCATCGTCACACTTCTATAGGCCAGTATGTACGAACTTAGGCATTGTTAGCACTATAAAGCTTTGCAGTCATTCATTTAGTGGTTAATTCAACTTTTATGAACATTAAAGAACATATTATAAAAACAGTATAGAACTTGATTAGTCCTTAAAGTGTTAAAATCTACTTACTGGCAAAGATAATACAAAGCTGAATCTAAGTGGCTGAGAAATTAAGGACCATTTATGCATTCTATTAGGCAAGTTGTTCCTAAAGGGACATTCTAAGCAACATAACCTACATAGAATGTTGTAGTGGTTATGATTATATGAGTCCCCTGAGCCATCACATTAAAAGGAGTCAGACATATTTGAATGGTTTGACCACTTACGTGGATCCTCCCAGTGCCCCCGTGTTTTGGGATTTTTGGAATATTGTAAATGGGAATTTGCCATTGTCACTCACTCTTTAGCAATATTAATTTTTTTCCAACTGATACTTTTAATTTTATGTAGCAGATTGCATGAGGCTGTCTGCAAAGATTTCATGTTATAATGTGCTTTTGTTAATTTCCTGCTATTTGTATGTATACTGTATGCATCATTCGTCTGATTGTTCAGTATTTTCATTCTGTTCATCATACGAATGAAAATACCGAACCATCAGACCACCCCAGGGATAAGTGTGCCTCTCGTTTACCCCTTAATTCACTGTAATCACAAGTTAATTGGCAATTGTCTATCCTCCGTGTGGGCTTTCTGGGTGGCCGCTGTTCGGCATACGAACACATGGTGGTGGCCATCTTATTACTTGTTCCTGAGCCTCACTTGGATCACCAGCGGAAATAGGCTGTGAGAGACCAGCTCTCCGCTACAGTGTCCTTTATAAGGTGCCCTCTATACAGTCTAAGTTCCAACAGTCCGAGCAGATCACAAGTTGCCATAAGGCGAACCTAAGGCAACTGCCTTTGGCCTTGAGTTTAGACAGGGGCCCAGAACCATGAATAATCTTGGCCCCATTAACCATACCTATGTGAAGAATGAAGGAGGGGCTCCAAACTGGTAACATGCCTATGGCCCTAACCCTTCTCTGTTCAAGGGTATCATCAGGTAACTCCTGGCACACAATGTTTCTTAAAATGTCAAAGGAAATTGTTTGGAACTGGCTTACTGTAATTACCGTATTTATCGGCGTATAACACGCACTTTTTTCCCCTGAAAATAGGGGGAAAATCGTGGGTGCGTGTTATACGCCGATATCCCATAATTACTTACCTGTCCTGAATCGTGGGCCGGCTTCACAGCTTGCACCGCGGTACAGGAACTTTAATTTCATGTTCCGGTTTCCGGCGGGACTGAAAGGAAGTGTGCACAATAGTGTGCACACTTCCTTTCAGTCCCGCCGGAAACCGGAACATGAAATTAAAGTTCCTTTACCGCGGTGCAAGCTGTGAAGCCGGCCCACGCTTCAGGACAGGTAAGTAATTATGGGAGGGAAAGTACACTATGGGAGGGGAGGGGAGGGGGGGAAGTACACTATGGGAGGGGAGGGGAGGGGGGGAAGTACACTATGGGAGGGGGGGGGAGAATACTATGCGGGGGAGGGGGGGAGAATACTATGGGAGGGGAGGGGGGGAGAATACTATGGGAGGGGAGGGGGGAGAATACTATGGGAGGGGGGAATACTATGGAATGGGGGGGACACTATGGGATGAGGGGGGAACACTATGGGATGAGGGGGGAATACTATGGGATGAGGGGGGAAATTTCCTGGAATTTCTTTCTAAAAATGAGGTGCGTGTTATACACCGGTGCGTGTTATACGCCGATAAATACGGTATACAGATATTTTTTTTTTTCATCTGCAATTTCTTTTTTTGTTTTCCATTGCTATTAACATGCTTTCTATGTGCAATACAATTTTTCTGCAAATTTGGTTCAGTTTTTATTTAGTTACCTGTGACTATTTCCTTTTAGAAGGGAGTTTTTGCAGGTCTAATGCTGACTAATTTACCAACTGGAACCATTATGTAGGCTGCACAAATACATATTCCCCATTTTTCACGTTAGCATAAACCACACCACGGTTAATGTATTTTTTTTCTATTGTGAGTTTTACAACACTGCACCATTTGTAAGTTATAGAGAATTATTTCATTCCAAGCTAGCATGTGCCTGGTTTATAGCTATTTTATGTATATGTGACATATTAAAAGCTTGTCGAATCTTGGGAGGATAAAAATTGTTTTATAAAAATGACTTGTAGGTTAAAGTTAACTTCTGAATTATTGTGTAACTTAACTACTTAATTGCTACACATAATTGCCTAATACACCATAGCAGGAAACATATTGTATATCAGTACTCTAATAGCCATTCTTTATATTTTATTCTATGCTATCTTATATAAAACTAATCACCAGGGTAAAGACACAGTGCAGGTCAAATTTGGTCAAAACAGAACCTCTGCTTCATAAACTTGCTATCTGAAATGAACCATGACTTTAAAAAATGAGTCATTTACTTGACTTGATTGTAAATCATCCAAGCACTATAGTGACTCATTTCATAGTGCTTTGGAGTAACTGGAAAATATGTGTTTCATATAATTCATTGAACTCTCCAGCAGTTTAATTTTATGTAAAATCGTCCTGGCATGCTATAATGATTTATATGGTCAACAGAGGCACACACGTGGAGCCATTACGTTTGGCTTTACAAAAAACAAAATTTAATATAAATAGCATTAATGTTTTAAATAGTGACTTTTCATTGAATTAGCTAAGATATGATTTAAGGTACCTCTGCTTGGGTATAGGTGGGTAATTATACACTCAACCATTCTGGCTGAGTTGTTTGATCTCACATAAGAATATTCTTGATGTTTGAACTTTTTATGCTTAGTTTATATTATTGGAGCCTAGTTCTACGGTATCATTACAAAAATAGATGTATGGGTTATCTCTTACTTAACTTAACTCAATTTAATAATACACAGGTTTAGGAAGGTAACAGGCATGTGTGCACACACACTTTGAGATGTTTTACAGTAATACATTATAATAAATTAATAAATGAGTAACATATGCACAGAATTTCACCTGTTACATGACCCATACTCAGGGCCATCTTAACAGGCCACCGGACAAAGCAGTGCACTGGGGCCCTGCCTAAACAACCACTCACTGTGTTGTATGGACTGCTGGGCTGTGTATCAGTGTGTGTGCATGAGTGCATGAGTTTGTGTGTTGAGATGTATGGGTGGTTAGGCTGTTGTTGGCTGTGAATGACGCCCTCCCTGTTCCTGTTGTCAGTTGGTGGAATATTCTAGGGATTTAAAATGGCTGCTGCAGGTTACTGTGTAACAAAGCAGCAATATGAGAAACCTGTTGTATATGTAATAATAAAGTGAGTCCTTTGTTATACACGAAGTATTGACTGGTTTGTACTATACATCACACTCACAGGAATAAAAATGTAAATTATTGATAAAATTATGCTTACATGTATCGGTACCTCCAACAAATTCAATGCACACATACACACAGACTGCAAAATACATACACACAGACTGCAAAATACATACACACAGACAGACAGCTGAATACACACACAGACAGATTGCTGAATACACACATACAGATAGACTGCTAAATACATACACGCAGACAGACTGCTGAATACACACACACACACACTGCTAAATACACTCAGAGACTACTGAATTCATAGACAGACTGCTGAATACACACAGCCTGCTGAATACACACACACACAGGTTGCTGAATAAAAACACAGATTGCTGAATACATCCAGACTGCTGTATACACAAACAGACTGCTTAACACACACACAGACTGAATGCTGAAAGCACACAGATTTCCGAATAAAAAGACTACTGAATACATACACACAGACTGCTGAATACACACATATATTGTTGAATACATACAGACTGCTGAAGACACACACATACACTGCCAAATTCACGCACACAGACTGCTGAACACATGCACACACATACACACACACACACACACAGACTACTAAATATACAGAGACTGCTGAACACACACACACACACACAGACTGCTAAATACACGCACACACACACACACAAACACATGCAGACTGTTGAATACACGCAAACAGACTGCAGTGAGTGGTATAGAGTGTGTGTGTGTGTGTGAGAGAGGTGCAGTGTGTAAGGAGTCATGTGTGTGTAGGGTGCAGTGTGTGTGTGTGTGTGTGTGTAGGGTGCAGTGTGTGTAAGGGGTGGAGTGTGTGTGTGTGTAACGGTTGATGTGTGTGCGTGTGAGGGGTGCAGTGTGAGTGTGTGTGAGGGGTGCAGTGTGTTTGCATGTGTGAGTGGTGCTGTGTTTGTGTGTGAGGGGTGTGGTGTTTGTGAGAGGTAATGTGCCTGTGTGTGTAAGGGTGCAGTGTGTGTTTGTGAGGGAGCAGTGTGTGTGTGATGGATGTAGTGTGTGTGTGTGTGTGTGTGTGAAGGGTGCAGTGTGTGTGTGGGCAGTGTATTTGCGTATTATGTCAAACCTCCCTTTTACCTTTTACCAGGAAGGGGGGGGGAGGACAAGATCTGGTGATCTGGTGGTAGCGAGTGAAGTTTAGCCTGCAGCTCCTCCAGTTGCAGGCTGCCTTCTCACGCATGCAGAGAGCTATGTTGGAACGATATGCCTCACGGACCCTTCTCTTCTCTTCTCTTCTCTTCATACACTGTGTGTCTTGTTGGTCCATGAGTATAACTGGGTATAGGTATATAGGTATATTGATTGCAGATGTCAGTTTAGATAGATGCTTGTTGCTTAACCCCTTAAGGACACATGACATGTGTGACATGTCATGATCCCGTTTATTCCAGAAGTTTGGTCCTTAAGGGGTTAAAGGGCCACTATAGTCACCCAGACCACTTAAGTTCATTGAAGTGGTCTAGGTGCAGTGTCCTTGTCCCACCTAATCCAGCAATATAAATCATTTCAGTTTTAGAGAAACTGAAATATTACATTGCAGGACTAAGACTGCCTCCAGTGGATGTCAATAAAACAGCCACTAGAGGCACTTCCTGGTTTCTAGCGGATTCTAGGTCCCCTAAATGACACTGTATGTTCTCAAGCTCTACATGAGGACATCCAGCATCAGTAAACTCTCCATAATAAAGCATTAAAGCAATGCTTTCCTATAGGGGCGGGGGGGGGGGGGGGGGGGGATGGGGAAACTGCGCTCGCAGTGCTCACAGCACATGGGCATTAGCCCCTCAATCAGATGACAGATGTTAGGAATACAGATTTGTTTTTTTTAACACTGTAGTATCTCTTTAAAGGGATATATCCCTATCCAAACTGATCCTGTGCCAAATGTACTGAATGCCACTAACTTTTGTTTAAAGTATATTAAGTTTTGTAGGCAGTGGGGCAAAACTAAAGTCACTCTATGACTAAATGCAAACGTTAACATTAAAATGGATGCCTGCACTATGGGGGTGAAGGGATGTCTGTTATCTACCTAGTCTGAAGGTTTTATGGGGTACAAGAAAATAAATCTTTAGTTATTTTATATGTTTATATCCAAAACTATTTTATTATTTAACAGAACAAAAATATTTATAGCAACAGAGTAAGTTCTTTCACATGTTTTAAACAGGTGATCCCTATATAATCTGGATTCCATTAGAGTCCAGGCTTTTTAGATAACGAACAAAAGAAGATCCGTCTTCAGGTGTTATACAGTTCAAACTAGAGTTTATAACAGGTTTATTATGCATATAGAGACTTAAGTAGTTGTAAATATTTATCTCATACAGTTCATTTAGCCATAATACCAAAAGCGTTAGAAACACCGTTTTACTCTGAACTTCTTACATACAGTGATTCCAGATTAATAAAACAAAATAAAAGAAATTGTGAAAATTAATATTGCACCAATATTGCAATTAGTGTAAAAATTCAGAAAAAGGGCAACTGTCCCCTTAAAATCAATTTGGGCCAAAGTAATGTGTATTGAAAGGAACCATTATATTTTGTTGTTAATATAAAATGTAATGTAAATACAATTCCTTATGGTATGTCCTGTCTCATGGAGAGAATAGGTTGGTTATGCATCGAGATGGTTGGTTGGAGGAATGGTTGGAGGGGGCCATGATGTGATTGGTAATTTTATTGAAGTTGTTATAGTTCCACCCGTCCTTCCCCTAATGCTACCCATCAACCGAAACTCTTTATTTCACTAATTGGAAGCCTTGGAAGCAGAGGGCGTTCAGGGTCTGCCATAGAGAATCATTGTATGCAATGATTCTCTATGGCAGAATATTAGGCTAACCTTAAGCCGCTCATGCACCTAAGGTCCCCAATGCTATAGACTGTAAGCTTGTGTGAGCAGGGTCTGCTTCAACCTATTGTTCCTTTAAGTTTTCTTGTAATTGCCCTATTTATAGTTAAATCCCCCCTCTTATAATATTGTAAAGCGCTACGGAATCTGTTGGCACTATATCAATGGCAATAATAATAATAATGCTTCTCCATTGGATTGGACCATCATTCTAGAGACACGCCTCCAGAATGACATCCCTCGAAGAGGAGGTTGCGGCAGGAGGTGCTGGAGAAAAGGTGAGTAATGAATTAGCCACATCAGGACTATAGTGTTAGGAATACAGATATGCATTCCTAACACTACAGTGTTCCTTTAATTAAGTTGTTTTGGTGTAAAAGTTGTTTTGGTGTAAAAATCATAACCCCTTAGTCTCACTTCTCAGTTTTTTTTTCTTAATTCTTCATTGAGCTAAAGTTGCCTTGGTGCATAAAGTATCCCTTTAATAGGCAAACGTTTCTAAAAGATGAAAAATCCACAGGAAAAATCCAAAGGTTACTATGGTGATTCCTTCAATATTTGACATTTTCTTCAGTACTGATTTTAATATAAACATATGAACCCCCGATGTGTTTTATGTATCTGAGAGTTGTTGGTTTTTTTTGTTTTTTTTTAAAGATCATACTAAAAGCCTGAAATGAAACAGAACATTGCAGTGTTATTTTGTAAAGCGGAAAACATAAAAATCATTAAATAGCCCTAATGGAATAATGATCCATGCAAAGTATGTGTAGAGCCCTGAAAATCTGTAAAGTAGAAATTAGCTTCCAGGCCCTAAAATGCCAGACAGACCGTAACATAATAGTTGGACAAAAAACAGATTCATGTTATGTGGAGCAGATTCGTACATCTGTAATCTTCTCAATTATGCTTTTATAGTCAATATTGAAAAAAGAAAGGCAGTTACACTTCAAAGAGCAGACTTAAATAAAGAGGAAATAATGTAGAAGTCTCACTGACATAATTGGCTGGCTCCATGAAAACAGCAGATAAGTAAAGGGGAGACTAAGTAAAGATCCAAAACATGAATGGTTAAACAGGCACACCTGGATATTAAACAGATGTACATGACAAATCCAGATTGCCGATTTGTATCAAGTCATTTCACATATTTATCAATATGCTCTTCCCATCCCACGTGTGATTTCTACATTTCTACATTTGGACATTTAACCTTGACCATGGACCATGACAAGACATTGTAAAAGGTATAGCTGTTCTTTTGCTTCTACATTTTTTTTTAGAGAAATACATGGAAACATTGCTAATTAGTAACCAGGTGATTGTTAACATTAATTTCTAAAACGTGCAATGTTGAGGTTCCTAGCGCTTGTTAGATCCGGTATGGCAGATGGTACTTCCCAAACCAGAGTCTCTTCTCTCTGCCGTAACTAGCTATAGGTCAGGAAAGGGTACAGGAAAGCAGTGCCTTCTGGGTGTCTTCAAGTCCGTATGGTGGTGAGTCAATATGGAAAATATGAAGACAGAATATAGTGGAATATTTTCTATAGGTGTGTGTCCGTGTGTGTGTGTATGACTGTCTGCCTGTGTGTGTGTGTGTTAATGTGTGTATGACTGTCTGCCTGTGTGTGTGTATGACTGTCTGCTTGTGTCTGTGTGTATGACTGTCTGCCTGTGTGTGTGTGTCTCTGTGTGTGTGTATGACTGTCTACCTGTGTCTGTGTTTATGACTGTCTGCCTGTGTGTGTGTTTATGACTGTCTGCCTGTGTGTGTCTGTGTGTGTATATGACTGTCTGCCTGTGTGTGTCTGTCTGTCTGCCTGTGTGTGTGTGTATGACTGTCTGTCTGTTTGTGTTTTCATGTGTGACTGTGTGTGTGTATGACTGTCTGCCTGTGTGTGTGTGTGTGTGAGACTGTCTGCCTGTGTGTGTGTGTGCATGTGACTGTCTGCCTTTGTGTGTGTGACTGTCTGCCTGTGTGTGTGTGTATGACTGTCTGCCTGTGTGTGTGTGTGTGTGACTGTCTGTGTTTTTGTAGGTATGACTGTCTGCCTGTATTTGTGTGTGTGTGGCTGTCTGCCTGTGTGTGTGTGTGTGTGTGTGTGTGTGTGAGTGACTGTCTGCCTGTGTGTGTTTGTGTGGCTGTCTGCCTGTGTGTGTGTGTGTGTGTGTGTGTGTGGCTGTCTGCCTGTGTGTGTGTATGTGTGTGTGTGACTGTCTGCCTGTGTGTGTGTGTTTGTGTGTGTGACTGTGTGTGTGTATGACTGTCTGCCTGTGTGTGTGTGTGTTACTGTCTGCCTGTATGTGTGTGTGACTGTCTGCCTGCGTGTGTGTGTGTGACTGTCTGTTTGTGTGTGTTTGTGTGGCTGTATGGGTGTGTGTGTGTGTGTGTAGGGTTGTCTGCCTGTGTGTGTGACTGCCTGCCTCTGTGTCTGTGTGTCTTCTTGTGTGTGTATGGCAGTCTGCCTCTGTGTGTGTGTGTGTGTGTGTTTGTGTCTGTCTGCCTGCGTGTATGTGTGTGGCCTTCTGTGTGTGTGGCTGTCTGTGTGTGTGTGTATGTGTGTGGCTGTCTGCGTGTGTGTGTGTGGCTGTCTGCGTGTGTGTGTGTGTGTGTGTGTGACTGTCTGCGTGTGCCTGTGTGTGTGTGTGACTGTCTGCATGTAAGTATGTGTGTGTAAGACTGTATGTGTGGCTGTGTGTGTGTGTGTGTGTGTGTGTAAAACTGTATGTGTGGCTGTGTGTGTGTGGCTGTCTGCCTGTGTGTGTGTGTGTGTGTATCTACCTGTAACTGTGTATGTGTGTTACTGCCTTTACCTGTGTGTTTCTGCCTGATCCTGCATATGTGACTATCTGCCTGCGACTATGTGCATGTGGTGGATTTGACAGTGTATATGTATTGTGTATCTGACTGTGGGACTGTGTGCACATAACTCTGCAAAAATATACACCTGCATTCACCCACAGGCCTAAATGCATGTTTTTATCTGAATTAAATAACCATCACAGACGCCAATAAACCGAGCACAAATATCACATACAACCAAAACACGCATATCACACACTGTTAATACACCCATTACAAATATCACACACATTCATCACATCTATATCATACACAGACAACACAAACATTACATCATACATGGAAGATTGTGAAGATTTTTCGCACAGGGCGCCTAAAGGCCTAAGGCCGGCCCTGGCTACCACTTAAGAAATCGGTGAGTGAGCATTATGACATCCAGGAATGGTTCAAGATACTTTTTTTTCTTTTCAAACCATCTCTTTTTTTATTTTTTTTCCTTTTTCACTATTCTTCTTTATTTGTAAAGAGTGCAAATATAGACTGAATTAAAGCCAGCATGAACTAATCTGAAAAAAGTTTCCTTTTGTTTTTTTCAAAAGCCAGTTGAAGAGTCAGGCTTTAGTAGAAAGACTTCTCAAATAGTTAATGAAACATATTACTAAATGTCCCTAATGTTTTTGATAGTGGCTTCACATTAATTTGACCTTGGGAAAATTTATAACACTCCAGCAAATCTACTTAAACACAGGCTGCCATAGATTGATGACCCTGAAATATGAAGCTGTGAGTTTGCTGTCAGATACTGAACACATTACCATGGGACTAGTCAAAGATAATGGTATTGATTTTTCAATCACCATGTGTAGGTATGTAATTCCTGGTTGGCTCAGAACGTTGAAAAACATATCCTGCCTTAAACACAGAGGCATACATTTACGGTATAAGGGGTAACCAGAAAAAATGGTTATGCTAAAAATATTAGCAGTAAATATTTTTTTTTTGTTTTACATCAATGTACATTACACTCTGTCTTTGAAATTTTTGAAAACAACATTTTCAAATTTGAAAACATGATATAGATTAATAAAAATAATATTCAAAATAGTGAATAATGGTGAATTGTAAACCAAACTGCTAAAACTTAAGCCAAAATGGTTGATAAAATAAGCAAAACAAAAAACTAAAATAAGTATATAAAAATTAACACACATGCAGGTGATGGAGGATCTCCTGACATCCACCTCCATTAACCCACAAAAATGTAGAGATATCTGCAGACCTTGAATGGAGTATCTGCAGGATCGGGCTGACCCTTAAAAACCCTATACTACTAACATTAGTTATTATTGCTGCCTTTCTACCCAGACAGTTCCCACAACGGTAATGTTCATGTTATTCTGATAGGTCAAACTCATCCCCTGCTACGGTGTTTAGACAACATGTAGGTACTTGAAGGAACCGGGTCATAGACAGACAGTTTTGATTTATACTGTTATATTTTGTTTTCTTTGCTATATGCTTATTACATTGATTCGCATCAATGTCTGTCTGATTATATTAAGCTTATTTACAAGTTGACTATGCTAACTGTTAATCCATTTTTAGCAATGGACACTCTCTTAAAGAGACTCTATAGTCACCAAATACAACTTCAGCTTAATGAAGCATTTTAGGTGTATAGATCATGCCCCTGCAGTCTCACTGCTCAATTGTCTGCCATTTTGGAGTAAAATCACTTTGTTTATTATTATTATTATTATTATTATTGCCATTTATATAGAGCCAACAGATTCCGTAGCGCTTTACAATATTTTGAGAGGGGGGATGTAACAATAAATAGGACAATTACGAGAAAACGTACAGGAACAATAGGTTGAAGAGGACCCTGCTCAAACGAGCTTACAGAATATAGGAGGTGGGGTAATAGAAACATTAGGACAGGAAGTATCAAGTAGGAGTGAAGCAGAGCTGGAGGAGAGAGCAAAGCACTGTCCCATAGGAGAGAGCAAGAGACAGGTATGTAAGGTAGAGATTACTCTTGGAGGCCATAAGCTTTCCTGAAGAGATGGGTTTTAAGGCCCTTCTAAATGATTGAAGACTAGGGGAGAGTCTGATGGCAGTAGGCAAGCTATTCCATAGGAGAGGAGCTGCCCGCGAGAGATCCTGCAAGCGCAAGTTGGCCGTACGGGTGCGAGCAGCGGTCAGGAGGTGGCCACGGGCAGAGCGGAGGGTACGAGGAGGGGCATACCTATGGATCAGTGAAGAGATATAAGAGGGGCTAGAATTGTTCAGTGCTTTAAATGTATGGGTTAGCACTTTGAATTGACTCCTATAGGATACAGGGAGCCAATGTAAGGACTGGCAGAGGGGTGAGGTGTGAGAGGACCGACTAGAGAGGAAAATCAGTCTAGCTGCAGCATTCATTACAGACTGTAGCGGGGCAATAGGGCTTTTGGGGAGACCAATCAGGAGAGGGTTACAGTAATCGATGCGGGAAATTACTAGAGCATGGACAAGCTCCTTGGTAGCATCTTGCGTAAGAAAGGGGCGGATGCGGGCTATGTTTTTGAGTTGGAACCTACAGTACTTGGCAACAAACTGGATCTGGACTCAAAGGTGAGACCAGAGTCAAGTATGACGCCAAGACAGCGCACTTGCAGGGATGGACTTATGTGGATATCACTGACTTGAAGGGAGAGCGAGAGAGGAGGATCAGTGTTAGGAGGAGGAAAGACAAGGAGTTCAGTTTTTGAGAGGTTAAGTTTCAGAAAGCGTGAGGACATACAGTCAGAGATGGAGGAAAGGTAAGCAGTGACACGTTGCAGGACAGCAGGGGAGAGGTCCGGGGAGGAGAGGTATATCTGAGTGTCATCAGTGTACAGGTGGTAGTGGAATCCAAAAGAGGCAATAAGTTTACCAAGAGAGGCAGTATAAAGAGAAAATAGAAGGGGACCAAGGACAGAGCCTTGGGGAACTCCAACTGAGAAAGGATGAGGGGAGGAGGTATCCTTGGAAAAGGAGACACTGAATGAGCGTTGGGAGAGATAGGAGGAACACCAAGAGAGGACAGAGTCACAGAGACCGAGCGATTGAAGAGTTTGAAGGAGGAGAGCATGATCAACGGTGTCAAAGGCAGCAGAGAGGTCAAGGAGAATTAATATGGAGTAGTGCCCTTTGGAGATTAGGTCATTAGTCACTTTGATAAGTGCAGTCTCAGTAGAGTGGAGAGGGTGGAAGCCAGCCTGAAGAGGGTCAAGGAGAGAGTTGGAATTAAGGAAGTGAGACACACGGGTAAAGACAAGTCTTTCCAAAAGCTTTGATGAGAAAGGGAGCAGGGATATTGAACGATAGTTAGAGGGGGAGGATGGGTCAAGAGATGTTTTTTTCAGGATAGGTATTACAGTGGCATGTTTAAGGTCAGCAGGAACAGTGCCAGAAGAGAGAGAGCAGTTAAAGATGTCTGTTACGGTAGGCACAAGACAAGGGGAGAGAGATCTGATGAGGTGAGATGGGACAGGATCGAGCGGGCAGGTGGTGGGGCGAGAGGAACGGAGAAGCGCAGCCACCTCTTGTTCAGTAGCCGGGGAGAAAGTCTGGAGAGTAGGGAAAGCATGATTTATGTGTGGTTGAGAAAGAGAACGGCAAGGAGGGGAGAATTGTTTCCTTAGCTGTTCAATCTTGTCGGTAAAGTAGCATGCAAAGCTATCAGCTGTAAGGTTAGTTTGGGGGGTGGCCACAGCAGGGCGGAGAAGGGAATTAAAGGTGTCAAAGAGACATCTGGGATTGCGGGAGCATGAACTAATGAGAGAGGAAAAGTATGACTGTTTGGCGAGGGCAAGGGCTGCGCTGTATGAAAGCAACATGAATAATATAATGGAGAAAGTCTGCCTGGGTGCGGGACTTCCTCCAGGAGCGTTCAGCACAACGGGAGCAACTCTGCAGATAGCGTGTTGATTTATTATGCCAAGGTTGGAGTTGTGTCCTCCTCGAGGTGCATGTTTGGAGCGGGGCTGCAGCGTTCAAGGCAGATGTGAGGGTAGTGTTATATGTGGAGATGGCCAGTGAGGGACAGGAGAGGGAAGGGATGGATAGCAGTTGTGAATCAATGTCAGCTGACAGCGGCTGGAGGTCAATAGAGTTAAGGTTCCTCCTGAGCTGAGGGGGGTTAGGCCGAGGTTGTTGGGTGAGGGGGTAATTGAGAGCAAAAGATAAGCGGTGGTGATCAGAGAGAGGAAATGCAGTGTTGCAGATATTAGATGCTGTACATGAATAAGAGAAAATAAGGTCGAGGGTATTGCCAGCTGCATGAGTGGGAGAATTAGCCCACTGCAATAGTCCAAGGGAGGAAGTAATTGAAAGTAGTTTAGAGGCTGCTGGGGTTAAAGGTGGGTTAATGGGAATATGCACTCCCCTTCCTGCATAGGACTTGCACAGCCTTCCTAAATACTTCCTGTAAAGAGTGATCTAATGTTTACACTAACCTTATTGCACAGTATGTTTAATTTAAAATGTATTATCTCCTGCTTTGTTAATAGCCAGCTATACCTTGCAGGAGCCTCCAGTGTGTGATTTAAGTTCAATTTAAAGTGCAGAAGATAAAAACTTCCGAATCAGGTTAACATCTGTTTGAAAATGAATCCATTTGTTTCATGTAGGCTGTGAGAGTCATAGCCAAGGGAGGTATGTCTAGCACTGCATTGACAGAAACACATTTTTAACTCATAGCTGTGAGAGCATTGAGCAGTAAGACATGTACACCAAAACTGCTTCAGGGGTATAACATGTACACCAAAACTGCTTCATAAAGCTAAAGTTGTTTTTGGTGACTATAATATTTATCCATAGTGTCCACCACTAATTCATATTGCTATGTGCTGACCTTTTCCTATGGTGAATCATCAATTTGGTTATTGTCAAACAGTGTATTTTCTCAATCAAAACTTATAAAGTAAAACAAATACTAAAAAGAAGGGAGCATACAATGGGGGAGAATTATCACAGCAAATCAGATGTTATTCTAGGGCAGAAAACTAAATAGAAAGCACTCACTATGGAAACCAATAGAACCCAGAGTATACCCAGAATAGCAAGTTTTTTATTTATAAATCTCCCTAAAGGTGTTGAGAAAGAAATATTGATAGAGACATGGAAATGAGAAAAGAGAGACTGACACAGACTAAAATAACTGAAAAAGGATAAACCCAGAGTGCCAGAGATTAGATACTAAAAAGATGGTAACATAAGGTGCTAAACATGCCTCCATCACTCTAAGCCTGGAATGTATGACACTTGGTAATGCAGTGTAGGATTTGCATTTCCATTGCAGCTTTTGGGTGCTGGAAAGGACCCATTTTTTGTCAACTGCTCCAAAATATTTTCACAAATACGGCATTTAATTTTATAACTTTGTTTTAGGGGCATAGATAAGTAGATACTTTATATTTATGTTTAATGTTTCCAAATGTGAACATTTTATTAATATTTCAGCATAATATACTGTACACTTAGGAAATACCTATCAGCAAAATAATACTTTTTACCCATAAGCTAAACATGATGTTAATTTATAATATAAAATTAAATTTTTACGCTGAAAGCTAAAATATGATTGCATGCCATGTTCTCAACTACTTTACGTCATTTAAGATATGTGTTAAGGAACTCTTGACCCCAATAATGAAATTGCTGCATCCATGATTAACAATTTTGAAGATGGTACTCCTTCTCTCTGGTTCAATTTGATGAAAGATGTGTTTGACCTTTATAGATTTAACACATGTGAGAATTGTACAACTTGTTATAAAATGAAATTTACCTTATTTTTCATTGAACACTCCCTCTGTATTTTAATTATTCAGTTTTTCTTTTTTTTTATGTGTATATCCTAATTTACATCCTTACATTTTAGACCCTTTGACCTTCTTATTGTCTGACTATTCCTTAAAGAACAAACAAACAATATTTTGTAAAATATTTTTTTATTATTACTGAAAATAAAATATGTAATATAAACTTGTATGTTATTTTGTAATGATTGTATACAAGTTAATACCTGTTTTCATTGAATCTTCTGGCTTACCCTTGCTAAATGGAGGTAGCCTTTTAAGCCCTCTTTGATCAGAAGGATTGTATGTCTGCTAAGTGCATGCAAAATTTAAAATTCTGAAATTACGTATAGTGTGTGCGTGTGATGCCTGTATGTATAGTATGTATGTGCAGCATGTTTGTACTGCATGTGTGTGTGTGGAGGGCTATATTTTAAAGAAATGTGATTCAGACTTTTATTCTCTACATTTTGAGTGTATTATGCTAATATAAACAATGCTTGTAAAAATGCATACTGACTCACACAGTCATTCTGACATAATCACTGATACACATATCCACAAACACACACACACACACACTGACCCAAACGGAAACTCAATATTCACACACAGACAAACTAACAAACACTGGCCCATATTCTGTACAGCCCCATCATTACATATTTCACATAACCAGTAGCCTTAATCCTACAATCCTCAACTCCTGTCTTTCCACCAGCCCCTATTTCCCTTTCCCCATACTTTTTAATCATCTCTCTGTGTCTCCTTTCCATTGCTGTCCCCATACACTTATCATGCTCTTACCATGATTTTCTTCCAATGACATGTCTTCCATGCTCTGTTCCTTACATTCCTCCCTGTGGTCTCTCCCATTTTCCCTTTTTTATTTTCTACATCTCTCTGCTCCCTGATGTCTCTCCCCATCTTCCCCTTTATTCTTCCCACCTCTCTCTGCTCCCTATGGTCTCTACCCATCTCCACCTTATTTCTTCCTACATTTCTCCTGCTCTATGTGGTCTCTGGCAGGCTGATGCTCTCCCTTAATTCTGTGGCTGTGAGAATGTTCTGTGTGATAGGAGAGTGCAGGACGTGATGTCACTTCCTAGCCCTGCCTCTCCCATCACACAGAGCGCCGCACGGGACAGGAAGAAGGAGACCTGGCAGAGAGCAGGTAATGCTGCCAGGTGTCATTTTGAGAGAAGGAAGAGGGGGTAATATGCATAGTAATAGGTTGCTGGGGCCCTGTGCGTCATCTGGGGCCCCACAACCTATTCAGGGAAGAGATTGTTAAGAAATGTACTGTTCCAGTTGAAGAGATCTCTAATCTCTCCAGCTTAAGCATGGATGTGCGGCCAGGCCCCTGGCTGTCGAGGGGTCCATGACCGATGTGCCTGAGTGGTCAGTCAGCCCATGGTGCTGGGGGCTGGTGTTGATGCATTTAGGCTGCCACGGGGCCAGGGAAGCACTGTGAGGCTCCCTTCTGAATCACCAGAAATTCCGTACCTCTATGCCCCCATATTCAGGCCACACCTCCCAAACACAAGCCATGCTCCCACAAGCACCACCCCTGCTCTCATGCTGCTGACCTTCCTGGAAGCAAGAGGACAGAACATGTCAACTTCACCTCCCAGTGCTCCCAGTCTCCCACAGCCTACTGTGACAGGTAGGCTTCAGCCCATGACAGTGATTGTGATTGTGTGTGTGTGTGCCTGCTAGTGAGTGAGCTTGTATGTGCTTGCTAGTGAGTAAGCTTTTCTGTAGTGAGCATGTGTGTGTTTCAGTGAGCTTGTCTATAGTGAGCATGTGTGTGTAACAATGAGCTTGTCTGTAGTGCACATGTGTGTGTGTGTGTGTGTCAGTGAGGTTGTCTGTAGTGAGCATGTTTTTCAGTGAGATTTTCTGTAGAGAGCATGTGAGTGTCAGTGAGTTTGTAGTGAACATATGTGTGTCAGTGAGCTTGTGTGTAGTGTACATGTGCATGTGTGTCAGTGAGCTGGTGTGTTTGTGTCAGTGAGGTTGTCTGTAGTGAGCATGTTTGTCAGTGAGCTTTTCTGAGCTTGTGTTTTTATGTCAATGAGTTTATGTATATCAATGAGATTGTCTGTCTGTGAGCCTGTGAATCAATGAACTTGTCTGTGTCTGCATGTGATTATGTTTATTGTATTTTTTACACTGACAGAACCAATCGTTTGAATTAGAAAAAGAAACATACCAATATATAATAATATAATAATATACATATACATATATACATATATATATATACATATATATATATATATATATATATATATATATATATATATAATATATATATACATATACATATACATATACATATATACATATATATATATATATATATATATATACATATATATATATATATATATAAACAAAAAATGAAAATTCTGTCACTCTGTCAAATCAAAATATTTTAACAACCATGAATGAACCAGGGTGCTTCCCAGCGCTCCATATGTAACAATATAAGAAATGACGGATTTGATGAAGAAAATTCAGTGTATTCAAATTTGCATGAAAAAACAAATCAATGTTTTGTCCACTATCTGATAAAGATGTCCAATATCAAGATATTGATAAAGACCAGATAGTGATTGTGCAAATTTGTGTGTTAGGATAGAACCTGTGGGATGAGCATTTTTTAGTATTGTTTTTATTAATAATCTTATTATTATATTTTAAGTTTATCCCCCCCTCCCTGCTTCCTGTCAAGTGGCACTGTTGCTTGGTCCAACATGCTTTCAAAGAGAAGAGTGGTTAAGGAGACTCGATCTTACATAGGCAGCAGGACCTCTCCCTCTCTCACAAGCTTGTGCATGTGTGCGAGCAGGATGCGCTGCTGTGATAACCCGCAGCAACAAGTCTTGCAAGAAAAAATATAAGCTAGAATCTCCTGGGTCACCTCCTCACTAAACATGTAAAAAGTGGCATGGGGGCATATATATATATATATACTTTGTTAAACTAATTTGCATATGCCCACCCAGAATCCTTTGCAGTTGTAACATCACTGCAGATTTGGGATTTCTGTGGGAAAAGCAGGTCTTATGGCTTGACTGGTGTGCAGATTTTTGTTTAACATTGTATTAACTATATATATATACAAACAGCTTCCACCTATATTCCAAGAACGTCCTATCTTTAGCTATAAGAGGAACAGAAATCTTAGAGATATGTTGGTTAGAAATGACCCATTACACTGCTACCAACCTACTTTCAAAATCACCAGAAAAGGGTGTTTTAAGTGTAGTGGCTGCGTCACCTGCAGCCACATGATTAGTGGCAGTACATTTACGCATCCTCACAGTGGCAAAAGGATCAACATCTCACACCATATCACATGTACCATAGATCATGTGATCTATCTTATTACCTGCCCCTGTGGATTATCTTATGTGGGTAAAACAAATCTCACCCTTAGGGATAGGATACGCGGACATCGTTCAACCATCACCACTGCTTACCGTGACAACTATAGTGACAAACCAGTAGCTAAACATTTCCTGGCCCTGTCACACAGACTACCTTCACTACGCTTCATAGCGATTGATCACATTCCCCCCCCCCCAAGAGGTGGTGACAGATCAAGAATGTTACTTAAACGAGAAGCACGCTGGACATATCAACTTGATACAGTAACTCCAAGAGGACTGAATGAAAACATTGTGTATTCAGTGTTTCTTTGATAGGCTAGCTCTATTATTACTATACGTTTCCTTGTCTCCTATGCAGGATTTAGAATCAACTATGGAAGGCCTAGTTGGTCCCTTATGGGCACATCAGTGTGTCTTGGTCCATGCCTAAATAGATTTGTATATAGATGTAAATACTTGTTTTTGTTTTTGTTTGGGTAGTATATATATATATATATATATATTTTGTTATATTTTTTATACTTTCCTTTTTTCTACATGGACTCAGCTACATTGATAATTGAGGTTGATAGTGGTATATATAGATAATATTTCATGTTTCGTTATAGCCTGCTTTTTTTTTTTTAAAGGCATTTCTATTTAGTCTCTTCAGGCTATTTAGTTATATAGTACTACACTTTGCCATCTACTTGGGTGCTTATACCATCCTACACTAATTGGTAGGTCCCACTCTCTACGATATTAATAGTTCATATAACTAGTCTATTCATCACCTTACTTGTAGCAGTGGTCTAGCCCTGCTCTTGGTCGATTTTCTCTGTCTGGATTTCTGGAATTAGACTACTATGCCTGCGTTTAAGGCGGGTTGCCCATTGCTTGTGTATTATTGTGGTATATAAAATCAATAGTATGCATATTCTTTTGGATTCTATAGTCTCCACTCTTTTGTCTAAGTAGTCAATTAAAATGTTTTAAATTTTTTTTACAATTTAATTTTCAGCAGTTTCTTAGCAGAAACACTGTCTTTAGAAACTTCTATTTTTTGCCTAACAGTCTTATAACTATTCTCCATGGTATACTTGGTGTAATTACCTATATGGTACAGTGCTTACCCCTGTGGGTAATGTTTTTATTGGGTGTATGTTATATAACATTAACACTTGTACTGTCACTTTAAATGGTGTATATGACACTATAGATGCACATCACTATTGGTGTATTCACATTATGCACAGGACCGTTGGCCCTTATATTTATCATTTACTATTTATAGGGATGTCGCGAACATAAAATTTTCGGTTCGCGAAAGGCGAACGCGAACTTCCGCACATGTTCGCGAACCGCCATAGACTTCAATAGGCAGGCGAATTTAAAACCCACAGGGACTCTTTCTGGCCACAATAGTGATGAAAAAGTTGTTTCAAGGGGACTAACACCTGGACTGTGGCATGCCGGAGCGGGATCCATGGCAAAACTCCCATGGAAAATTACATAGTTGATGCAGAGTCTGGTTTTAATCCATAAAGGGCATAAATCACCTAACATTCCTAAATTGTTTGGAATAACGTGCTTTAAAACATTAGGTATGATGTTGTATCGATCAGGTAGTGTAAGGGTTACGCCCGCTTCACAGTGACAGACCAAACTCCCCGTTTAACGCACCGCAAACAACCGCAAACGGTCCATTTGCGCAACCGCAAACTCCCCATTTGCACAAGGTTGGATACCAAGCTAGCCATGTCCCGTTCCTTGTCCTCACTGATGTCATTGAAGGTCTCTCTTCCTCCACCCAGCCACGTACAACACCAAGGGTCCCCGAAAGGTGACAACAAGCCCCATGGGACGCCTGCTGTGTTTGGTCTTCCACCTCCTCAAAGCCACCTTCCTCCTCTGACTCCTCTTCTTCAGACTCCTCTCTCTGCGTTGCCTCTCTCTGCGTTATTATAAGGTGTGTTAAGTAGTACTATTCCTATCAGTTTAATCCCTGTTACGTCCCCTATCAGAGGACGTGTATATAAGGCATCGATTTTAGGAACCGGGAGATGGAAAAAGATGCTTGGTCGGTCCTCCTACTTCAAATTTGGGGCACTGCGCGTGCAATCTAATGTGCCACCAGATAGGAGTGGTGTGTTAAGTAGTACTATTCTTATCAGTTTAATCCCAATGTCACGACTACAAGTGTGGTCCAGCACGCAGAAACTATGTAAACATATACATAGGCAACAAAAGGAAAATAAAAGGACAGAGCGTAAACCGGACCTTAGAATGGCCGGACTAATACACTAGAGACAGAGAATGGTCAAAGGGAAAGCCGAGGTCAAGAAAGCCATAAAATACACAATACCGTTTACACAAGCCAAGTCAGGGAAACCAGAATTCACAATAAACAGGGAAAAGCCAAGGTCAGGATACCAGGAAATCAGATTCACAATGATAAAGCACTCTCAGGAAACCAGGAACAGGAAACCACGACAGGGCAAGGTATTGGGGTGAGCTAGGGATTTAAATATCAAGCGGCGGGCCGGCAGCCGCGACACCCTGTTACGTCCCCCTCATCATGCCTTTTTTAGTCGAATGTATCGCCCACTGTCAGTCTCACAACCAGTAGTCAAGGGGTTCATCGCTCCTCAGAGTGTCGATTTCTGCAGTTAAGGCGAGGTAGTCTGCTACCTGTCGGTCGAGTCGTTCTCTGAGGGTGGACCCCGAAGGGCTGTGGCGATGCGTAGGACTTAAAAAGCTCCGCATGTCCTCCATCAACAACACGTCTGTAAAGCGTCCTGTCCTTGCCGGCGTGGTCGTGGTAGGAGGAGGATTACTTTCACCTCTTCCCCTATTAGATTCCCGTTGTGCTGTGACATCACCCTTATACACTGTGTAAAGCATACTTTTTAATTGATTTTGGAACTGCTGCATCCTTTCCGACTTGCCGTAATTCGGTAACATTTCAGGCACTTTTTGCATATACCAGGGGTCTAGTAGCGTGGACACCCAGTACAGGTCGTTCTCCTTCAGCCTTTTTATACGAGGGTCCCTCAACAGGCACGACAGCATGAAAGACCCCATTTGCACAAGGTTGGATGCCGAGCTACTCATGTCCTGTTCCTCGTCCTCAGTGATCTCTCTGAAGGTATGTTCTTCCCCCAGCCACGTACAACACCACGGGTACCAGATAGGTGACAACGAGCACCCTGGGATGCCTGTTGTGGTTGATCTTCCTCCTCCTCCTCAAAGCCACATTCCTCAGGTCCAGCAAGCGATACTGATAAGGCTGTTTCTGGTGGTTATGGTAACCACAACTCTTTCACTTCATGCTCATCTACGGCCTGATCCAGCACTCTTCGCAGGGCACGCTCCAGGAAGAAAACAAATGGTATGATGTCGCTGATGGTGCCTTCGGTGCGACTGACTAGGTTTGTCGACTCCTCAAAAGGACGCATGAGCCTACAGGCATTGCGCATGAGCGTCCAGTAACGTGGCAAAAAAATTCCCAGCTCCCCAGAGGCTGTC
The DNA here is from genome assembly GCF_036172605.1 of Pelobates fuscus. Taxonomy (NCBI): domain Eukaryota; kingdom Metazoa; phylum Chordata; class Amphibia; order Anura; family Pelobatidae; genus Pelobates; species Pelobates fuscus. Next base: position 186,629,594 of record NC_086319.1, read on the forward strand.
CTAGCACCCCGGTCATACAAATATTCATTAACAGCTTTTTCTTGTTGGAGCAGGGGGTCGAACATTAGGAGTGTTGAATTCCAACGTGTCGGGCTGTCGCAAATCAAGCGCCTCACTGGCATGTTGTTCCGCTGCTGGATATCGGAAAAGTGCGCCATGGCCGTGTAGGAACGCCTGAAATGGCAACACACCTTCCTGGCCTTAAGGACATCCTGTAAGCCTGGGTACTTATGCACAAAGCGTTGTACGATCAGATTACACACATGTGCCATGCACGGCACATGTGTCAACTTGCCCAAATGCAATGCCGCCAACAAATTTCTTCCGTTGTCACAAACCACTTTGCCGATCTCCAGTTGGTGCGGAGTCAGTCACTGATCCACCTGTGCGTTCAGGGCAGACAGGAGTGCTGGTCCGGTGTGACTCTCTGCTTTCAGGCAAGTCAACCCCAAGACGGCGTAACACTGCTGTATCCGGGATGTGGAACAGTACCTGGGGAGCTGGGGGGGTGCCGTTGATGTGGAGCAAGACAGAGAAGAGGACTCAGCCGAGGAGGTTATGGAAGAGGATGGAGTAGGAGGAGTAGAGGAGGTGGCAGCAGGCCTGCCTGCAAGTCGTGGCGGTGTCACCAACTCCTCTGCAGAGCCACGCATTCCATGCTTGGCAGCCGTCAGCAGGTTTACCTAATGCGCAGTGTAGGTGATATATTGGATGTACTTGTCCATTTAGGGACAAATGACTTGGCTTGCAATGAGGTTTCAGAGGTTAAGGAAGTTTTTAGTGTTTTTGCCAATGATATACGGCAGGTTGCTTCCACACTGTCATTCTCTGAAGTTCTGCCTGTGCATAACACTCATAATGACAGGCGGATGCGTATTAGGGACTTTAACTTGTGGCTTGGTGAATGGTGTCGGGAGCAAGGATTTGGCTTTATTGCTCATGGTAGCTCTGTTTGGAATGGAAATAAACTGTACAAAAAAGATGGTTTGCATCTTTCTCAAAAGGGAACAAATGTTCTCAGTGAGCAGTTCAGAGGTTTTGCTAAGATGTATTTAAACTAGGATGGGGGGGCAAAAGGGTGATAAAACATCAATCCAATTGTCCCCCAAAACAAGGACAGAAGGTGCCTGTAGCAAGTGTGTTAAAAAATGATAAGCTTAGAGTCATGTCTACAAATGCTCGCAGTTTAGGGAATAAGATCCATGAACTTGTGGCAATAATGGCAACTGATAGTGTAGATTTAGTCGCTGTTACTGAGACATGGTATAATGAAAAAAATGACTGGGACATAGCAATACCAGGGTACTCTTTATATAGAAAAGACAGGGAAGGCAAGAAAGGGGGAGGGGTGGCCCTGTATGTGAAGGATAGCATAAAATCTAGCCTAATAAAGGTTAGTGAGACGAACATAGAGTCCATTTGGGTTACGTTAGAATTTGGTAATCACACAGTAGTTCGTGTAGGTGTGATTTATAGGCCCCCAGGACAAATTGAAGAGTTAGATAATCTACTAGTTGAAGAAATAGCTAAAATGACAATGAAGGGGGAAGTTATCACCATGGGTGACTTTAATCTTCCTGATGTGAATTGGAAAACAAAAATAGCTACTTGTGCCAGAAGCACACATATTCTAAACTCCCTACTGGGATTGTCTCTAAAACAAGTCATTGAGGAGCCAACTCGTAAAGAGGCCATACTAGATTTAGTGTTAACAAATGGAGATTTGGTATCAGATATTACTGTAGGTGAAAGTTTAGGATCCAGTGATCATCAGTCAGTGTGGTTTAATATAAGAACAGTGACTGAGTCACACCACACAAAAACAAAAGTTTTAGACTTTAGAAAAACAGACTTTTCTAAAATTAGAATATGTGTAAAGGAGTCATTATCAGACTGGAGCAATTTAAATGGAGTCCAAAATAAATGGGATTATTTAAAAGCTGCACTACTGAAGGCAACAGAAAATTGCATTAGGCTTGTCAGTAAAAGCAAAAAATTCAAGAAACCATTGTGGTACTCCGCAGATGTGGCCAAAATAGTAAAAAACAAAAAGTTAGCATTTAGTAATTATAAAAAAAACCCAGAGTGAGGAAGACAGAATGACCTATAAGATTAGGCAGAAAGAGGCTAAGCAAGTTATAAGAGCTTCCAAATCACACACAGAAGAGAAAATAGCACAGTCAGTAAAAAAGGGGGACAAAACTTTTTTTAGATACATAAATGAGAAAAGAAAAGTAAAACAAGGATTAGTTAGATTAAAAACAAAAGAAGGAAGGTATGTAGATGAGGATAAAGGTCTAGCTGACTGCCTCAATTAATATTTTTGTTCGGTATTTACAGCTGAAAATGAAGGAAAGGGACCTCTGTTAAAAAAAAGGATAAATGAGTAATTTATTGCACGTGAGTTTACAGAGGAAGAGGTTCTATTTCAACTGTCAAAAGTAAAGACAAATAAGTCAATGGGACCTGATGGAATACACCCAAAGCTATTAAAAGAGCTTAGTGGTGTACTAGCAAAACCATTAACAGATTTATTTAACCAATCATTGTTAACAGGAGTAGTCCCAGAAGATTGGAAGTTAGCGAATGTTGTGCCCATTCACAAGAAAGGTAATAGGGAGGAGTCGGGCAACTATAGGCCAGTAAGCCTTACTTCAGTAGTGGGGAAAGTGATGGAAACCATGTTAAAGGATAGGATTGTTGAACATCTAAAAACACATGGATTTCAAGATCAGAGACAACATGGGTTTACTTCAGGGAGATCATGCCAAACTAATCTTATTGATTTTTTTGATTGGGTAACTAAAATTATAGATCAGGGTGGTGCAGTAGACATTTCTTACCTAGATTTCAGTAAGGCTTTTGACACTGTTGCACATAGAAGGCTTATCAATAAACTGCAATCTTTGAGTTTGGATTCCAATATTGTTGAATGGGTAAGGATGTGGCTGAGTGACAGGCAACAGAGGGTTGTAGTCAATGGAGTATATTCGAAGCTTGGGCTTGTCACCAGTGGGGTACCTCAGGGATCTGTACTTGGACCCATTCTCTTTAATATTTTTATTAGTGATATTGCAGAAGGTCTTGATGGTAAGGTGTGTCTTTTTGCGGATGATACTAAGATATGTAACAGGGTTGATGTTCCAGGAGGGATAAGCCAAATGGCAAATGATTTAGGTAAACTAGAAAAATGGTCAGAGTTGTGGCAACTGACATTTAATGTGGATAAGTGCAAGATAATGCATCTTGGACGTAAAAACCCAAGGGCAGAGTACAGAATATTTGAAAGAGTCCTAACCTCAACATCTGAGGAAAGGGATTTAGGGGTGATTATTTCTGAGGACTTAAAGGTAGGCAGACAATGTAATAGAGAAGCAGGAAATGCTAGCAGAATGCTTGGTTGTATAGGGAGAGGTATTAGCAGTAGAAAGAGGGAAGTGCTCATGCCATTGTACAGAACACTGGTGAGACCTCACTTGGAGTACTGTACACAGTACTGGAGACCATATCTTCAGAAGGATATTGATACCTTAGAGAGAGTTCAAAGAAGGGCTACTAAACTGGTTCATGGATTGCAGGATAAAACTTACCAGGAAAGGTTAAAGGATCTTAACATGTATAGCTTGGTGGAAAGACGAGACAGGGGGGATATGATAGAAACATTTAAATACATAAAGGGAATCAACACAGTAAAGGAGGAGACTATATTTAAAAGAAGAAAAACTACCACAACCAGAGGACATAGTCTAAAATTAGAAGGACAAAGGTTTAAAAATAATATCAGGAAGTATTACTTTACTGATAGGGTAGTGGATGCATGGAATAGCCTTCCAGCTGAAGTGGTAGAGGTTAACACAGTAAAGGAGTTTAAGCATGCGTGGGATAGGCATAAGGCTATCCTAACTATAAGATAATGCCAGGGACTAATGAAAGTATTTAGAAAACTGGGCAGACTAGATGGGCCGAATGGTTCTTATCTGCCGTCACATTCTATGTTTCTATGTTTCTGCCCTGACCATGCTTTGCAGACCAGGTATCAGTGGTCAGATGGATCCTTGCCCCAACACTGTGTGCCAGACATGCCATTACTTCCTTTTGCACAATCGAGTACAGGTTGGGGATTGCCTTTTGTGCAAAGAAATTTATGCCGGGTGCCTTCCACTGCGGTGTCCCAATAGCTACAAATTTTTTGAACGCCTCAGACTCCAGCAGCTTGTATGGTAAAAGCTGGCGGGCTAAGAGTTCAGTCAAGCCAGCTGTCAGACGCCGGGCAAGGGGGTGACTTTGTGACATTGGCTTCTTACGCTCAAACATGTCCTTTACAGACACCTGACTGTGGGCAGATGAGCAGGAACTGCTCAAGGCGAGAGACGGAGGGGCGGATGGTTGAGAGGGGGCAAGGAGGACACCAGTGGTTAACATGGCTGAAGATGCTGGACCAGGAGGAGGATGGCGGCTTTGAGTTTGTGTGCTGCTTGTACTCATGTGTTGATCCCATAGGTGTTTGTGATGTGCGATCATGTGCCTTCGCAAAGCAGTTGTACCTAGGTGGGTGTTGGACTTCCCACGACTCAGTTTTCTTTTGGCACAGGTTGCAAATGGCATCGCTGTTGTCAGAGGCAGACACACAAAAAAAAATGCCACACTGCTGAGCTCTGCAATGATGGCATTCTGGTGGTGGCAACAGCATGTGTTGATTGGCGTGCTGTCTGGCTGACCCCGGTTGCCGATGCATGCTGTCTGACTGTGCCACTAGCTCGTTGCGATGACCTCCCCCTGCTTCCAACTCGTCTCCTCCTCCTCCTCTCTGTCTCCCCATATGAACTTTCCCCCTGTTCTTCTTCTCTTCTAGCGGGCACCCACGTGACATCCACGGACGCATCGTTGTCATCATCAACCGCTTCATCATGACAACTCAGCAAAGGAAGCAGCAGCGGGTACAACATCATCATCATCACACCGTACGTCCATGTGTGTAATGCTGCCTGACTGAGACATATCCCTGTTATCTATCTATCTGGCAATAATGGTTGCGCATCACTCATTTCTTCCAACTGATGTGTAAATAACTCCTCTGACAGATCAAGTTAAGCGGCTGTGGTGCTAGTGTTGGTGGTGGCGGCAGGCGGGCGAGTGGTAACTTGAGAGGTGCCCGAAGCTAAGCTGGAGGAGGATGGTGCGCCAAGGTTCCGAGCGGAAGCTGTAGAATATTGGGTGTCCTGTGTTACCCAGTCAACTATGTCCTCAGAACTTTTCAAGTTCAGGGTACGTGGCCCCTGAACACTGGGCATTATTCTAGGGCCAAAGGGAATCACAGCACCACGACCACGACGGCCCCTGCGTGGTGGCCTGCATCTGCCTGTCATTTTTTTTTCGATTAGTGGTACTATGAGTGCAAGCTACTGTGATATGAGTGGCACTGTGCAGTGGTGGAAGTTGGCAGAGTAGACGCTGTAGGCCTGACACACACACTTGCAGACAACTAACGGCTATTCAATCTATTACAGTCCCCAATTTTTTATTTTTTTTAAATGTACACTACTGTTACACCAGGTATGGGTTGCACCGGTGTGACACTGTGCCCTGGCAGGCCCTGAAACGCACACGCGTGAAGGAAACTGACTGCTATTATATTACAGTCAAAAACATTTAGTTTATTTTAAATGCAAGCTATTGTGACACCAGATAATAGTGGTGGCACTGGGCAATTGGGCACAGCATACGCTGTGAGCCTGACACACACGCTGGCAGACAACTAACTGCTATTCAATCTATTACAGTCAAATTTTTTTTTTTTTTTTTTTAAATGTACACTACTGTTACACCAGATATGAGTTGCACTGGTGTGACACTGTGCCCTGGCAGGCCCTGAAATGCACACACGTGAAGGAAACTGACTGCTATTATATTACAGTCAAAAACGTTTTTTTTTTTTTTTTTAAATGCAAGCTATTGTGACACCAGTGAGTGAGTGGTGGCACTGGGCAGGCCCTGAAACGCACACTAGTGAAGGAAACTGACTGCTATTATATTACAGTCAAAAAAGTTTGTTTTTTTTAAATGCAAGCTATTGTGACACCAGTGAGTGAGTGGTGGCACTGGGCAGGCCCTGAAACGCACACTGGTGAAGGAAACTGACAGCTATTATATTACAGTCAAAAAAGTTTTGTTTTATTTAGATGCAAGCTATTGTGACACCAGTGAGTGAGTGGTGGCACTAGGCAAGTGGGCACAGTATATGCTGTGAGCCTGACACACAGGCTGGCAGGCAGGCAACTGCAATTACATTACACAGGAAAAAAAAAAGCAGACTGATGTTCTAGCCCTAAAAAGGGCTTTTTTGTGGTGCTGTCCTTACAGCAGAGATCAGATGAGTCCTTCAGGACTGTAGTGGACACTGAATACACTAGCCTAACTATCAATTTCCCTATCAAATCACAGCAGCTACACTGTCCCTCCTCTCACTAAGAATGGAGCTTCACAATGAATGTAAAATAGATGCTGTCCAGGAGGTGGGAGGGTCTGGGAGGGTCTGCTGCTGATTGACTGGAATGTATCTGCTGACTTTGAGGTACAGGGTCAAAGTTTACTCAATGATGACGAATAGGGGGCGGACTGAACAGCGCATATGTTTGCCGTCCGTGGCGAACGTGAACAAGCGATGTTCGCCAGGAACTATTCGCCAGCGAACAGTTCGGGACATCACTAACTATTTACTTTGACTTATTTTTTTGCACCATTGATGATATATACTCTGTCTAACTTTATTAGGCTATCTTAGCCTTATGCACACCAGTTACAAAATTTCTTCTTAGCTCCGAGCCATCTGTCTGCTACTATACATGCTCGGCTACTGTTTATCTATCCCCTAGCAACCACGGCCGGGAGATAGTCACGCATCATGTGACACATCTCACGCACACTTCCGGGTTCGGGCAATTGGAAACCGGTGCACATTGCATGATTGGTGAGTAACTCCCCTTAGTTTTCCCTATATATTTTTTGTCATTTATGTTTGTATATTGATCATGAGGAATACCTGAATAGGTCGAAACGTCGATCATATTTATGTTGTGATATTGGATAATAAATACCAGTGATTTCGTTCAAAGACCATAGAGTGCATCTCTTTTCTACGTACTGTCTATACCCAGCGTGGGATTGCACCAGGGCATACTTTTCTTCATTTATAGTTCTTGAAAGAGTGAGTGCCACTATCTGTGTATATATATATATATATATATATATATATATATATACATACACACATACATTCATACACATATATAGCAATACACGCTAAATATATGTACTGTGGGAGTATAGCCCCCCACGCGTCGTTCTGCTTTATCAGCTGCATCCCCCTGACGACAACTCTGATTAGTATGGCCAACTATGATCTAAATAGCATTCAAGGATAACATGATTGGTCTACCTCCTTCTACTTCCCTATTCATCTTCAGTTTCAGTAATTCTCCTTAAAGGTTATAGGTGGGGAGTTTTAATGGTAACTGTTGAGGGAGCTATATAGCTATATAGCTGTGCATCCAGTATGGTAAGGTTATTACACCTTGAAAAAGAACAAGGTCAACATGCATCAATGGTATCTGTCTAGCACAGCTAGTCATGTTAATAGTGTGAGTGAAGACTGTGAGATCTTTAGGCATTCTCATTACAACCATGGATTTAAACAGCAGTTATCCTTGGACTGATATCTTTATCATCTTTTGAAGCCTATCTATTGTAGATTGCACCTTTGGAAAACGTATGTACATGGTACAGGGGACCGAAACACCTTCACTTATTTATTCACGTACTGCAATCCTGTTACTCGTGGATGTTAATATTGGGACTGATTGGCATCTATATGTACATTAACATTATTATTATTTATAAAGCTTCAACAAATGGACTAACGGATAAGTATTTGTAACCAGACACACAGGAACAGAGGGAGTTGAAGGCCCTGCTCAAATGAGCTTACATGCTAAAGGGAGTGGGGTATAGTGACACAAAAGGTAAGGGTAGGGTACAAAAGTAGGTTTCTAGAATAGTTCTCACTGGGGCTTAGCTTAGTGATTTTTTTATTTTTTATGACAGCTGCAGAAGAGAAAGCAAGGTGTGGAGAGGGAGAGCTAGTAACAGTTTAATTGTTAAGCTTCCTGTAGAAGTGAATTTTCAATGATTTTTTGAAGGAATGGAGAATGGGTAAGAAAATAATGGAGCAGGGAAGGGAGTTCCACAAGAACAGTGCAGCCCTAGAGAAGTCTTGAAGGTGATCATCAAAGGTTATAGTACGAACAGGGGATAGACGCAGGTCTTCGGAAGAGTGTAGGGGCCTAGATGGGATATACTTGCGTATTAGGGAGGATAGGTAGGTAGGAGCATTGTTATGTAAAGTTTTGTAAGCAAGTATCAGAATCTTAATTTGAGTACTGTATATTGTGGGACGCCAATGTAGGATCTGAAAGAGGGGAGAGGCATGGGAGGACAGGAAGATAAACCTTGCTACCGCATTGTCAGGAAGAGTAGCATCCCAACACGCAGAATTAAGTAACACACAGAGAAAAACTCTAAAATAGATAAACGTATTACCGGACCAGATTTAATTAAATAGAATGGTCAGAAACAAGGAAACAAGCTGAACTCAGGAATACAGATAGACGCCAAAAACGAATAGACAAAGTCGAGCGTCAAGAATACCTGTATAAGAAATTGTCAGAAACAAGCCAAGATCAAAAAAACTGAATAACACTATAGGAACGCACTCTCAGATAACCAGACATATGAAAATCACAATAGGGCACTGAAGACAGGGCAAACGGAGAATAAATACCTACAGGAAGGCTGTGATAGGTGGGATCATGTCACATGATGCCAGAACATGCATGCGTGAAGTAAACAAGGTTATAGGCTTTTTTTGTTTGTTAGTTTAGAGTTATTGCTGATAGTCTTGTTAATTTATGTTCACCATTAATGACCTATCCTCATAATATTAAATCTCAAATACTTTCTCCTCTGTTTATTTATTTTTCTCATTAACAGTCATTACTCACCTCAATATCTGTGTCTTCCCAACCTTTAAATTGCTGTTTGATCTAACCCAGATTCTTTGTTGCAGCCTGGGTCCCAAACACACCAGCATCTAGCTCCCAAGACTCTCAGCTGCAAGCATTATGCTGAGGTAGCTCTTTTGGATGGCACACACCGAGTCAGAAATTCTACACTACAAACTCATATTGCGTTCATACAGTGCCCTTGCCAAACAGTCATACTTCTCTTCGCTTATTAGCTCATGCTCTCACAATCCCAGGTGTCTCTTTGATACCTTTAACTCTCTTCTTTGCCCTGCTGCGGCCACCCCCCAAACTAACATTACAGCCAATAGTTTTGCAAGCTACTTTACTGACAAGATTGAACAGCTAAGGAAAGAATGCTCACCACCTTGCCCCTCACTTTCTCAACCACACCTGGATAATGCCTCTCCAACGATTCCGACCTTCTCCCAGGCTACTGAACAAGAGGTGGCTGCGCTTATACTTTCCTCTCGACCCACAGGTATACCCCTTCTTGGTCTCTCCGCTCGGCCTGTGACCTGCTCGCACCCATACGGCCAACTTGCAATTGCAGGACTTCTCGCGGGCGGCTCCTTTCCTATGGAATAGCCTGCCTACCGCCATCAGACTCTCCCCTAGTCTTCAATCGTTTAAGAAGTGCCTTAAAACCCATTTCTTTAGGAAAGCCTAAGGCCTCCCAGACTAACCTCTACCTCACATACATGTCTCTTGCTCTCTCCTAAAGGGCAGCACTCTACTCTCTCCTCCAGCTCTGTTTCACTCCCACCTAATTTTATTGCTATTTCCTGTCCTAATGTGTTTTATACCCAACCTCCTATAGACTGTAAGCTCGTTTGAACCTATCTTTTCTGTAAGTTTTCTTTTAATTGTCCTATTTATAGTTAAATCTCCCCTCTAATAATATTGTAAAGCGCTACGGAATCTGTCGGCTCTATATAAATTGTGATAATAAATAAATAATAAATAACATTATCGCCATAAAAATATATTATTTTTTTTGGGGGGGGAGGGGGGGGGGGGTTACTTGCTACTTCTACTGACATTGTTTTTAGGTGCTCTATAACCTAATAAAGTTTAACGAGCTTTGATTACTAACATACTTTATAGATTTTATTATGGATATTGATATAAATGTATCTAATAAATGTCAACGGTAATTTAACAAAGTTTAGTGCAACACTTTTATTAGTTGCACTTCAAGAGTATTTTTTACTCTTATTATTTTTAATTTATTGTTTTTGCATTTATATTTTAATGTATCTATATAATTCATAAACAAATATGTATCTTCTCTAGTCTGGAGTGTCCTTTTAAGTAATTAAATATCAATATGAGACTCAATGTATAGTTTTCAATTTGGCAGCTTGTAGGGATGTGCATAGGCAAAAACTTTGGTTCGGTTTGGCATTTCCGAAATTCGGGACTTAAGCAATTCTGGACTTCGGCAATTCAGCATTTTGGCACTTCGCTTCGGCACTTCAAAAATTCGGGACGTCGTCAATTCGGACATTCGGAAGCATCTGAATGTTCGAATTGCTGAAATTCGTCCAAATTTAAATTCAGACCGAAAAGAATTGCATGTATCTAGCAGCCTTAAGTTCATCTAACCAGTAAGCTAGCTGCTATCACTGTATAAAATAAAATCATGTTCAAATGTTTTAAATATTAGGTTTTTGTTTTATTCTATGATATTCAAACAAACAAATACTAAGTGTGGGCTCTGTTTGAAAACAAAAAACAAAAAAACATGCTGGATCCATTCATGGTAGAGTGTGAATTGATTTCCTAGTCCCCAGAGTTGTTTAAGTAAACAAAAAAAAAAGGTTAATAAATAAATGTTAAATGTGCTGTGACTCTGTTGCTAGGTTTACAATTGTACTGAATTATATCAGCAACAAACCAACCTACTCTCGTGGAAATCTTGGCATTTTTCGATAGGACACTCATGAAGGACTTGGGATAACAGCTGCAGAATTACAGCATCATTTTTTTTTTCTCCTCTTGTGAAACTCCACATATCGACAAGAGAAATCTCAATTAAGCAAGACATGTTAGTAGAGAGTTGGAAGGAATAAGGGTTACTTTTGATTGCCAGGCATATGGCTAGTCCAACTTTTAATAATTGCATAATGAACTTGCAAAGTAGCCTTGGGTGCAATCAACTTATAATTGTGATGTTCATCCAGGACTTCAAGAAACAAATATACATTCCCAAATGAATCCCGTTTCTTTTAATAGTGCTGCCAATCACTACAATAAAATATTTATAGGAATGACTTAAAGGCTTTTGGTATCCAAAGTTACAGGAGATTAGGGTTTTGGATAAAATGTTTCCAAGCCTAATTTATTAGGCCTGGAAACTGAAGTACAGGTAGAACCATTTAAGGATAAAAGTGTTCTCTTAAAAATTAGTTGCGGCTTATTGCCAAAAATAAAAAAGGAAAGACTCACCTGTCTATCCATCTGTCTATCCTATATATGTATGCATTTTTTAAACAAGTTCCCCAAAGATCGCCATATTTTACTAGTATTTATAGCTTTATAGTCATGAAACTGATAATGTTGGGCAAATTTGTCACCAACATGGAAACATCCCTATTAATGATTTCTGAACCAGTTTTGGAGAGAGAGAGAGATTTGTTTAAAAAAAAAAAAAGAAGAAATGAACAGACACTCGTAAAGAGGAGCTCAGGAACATGATGGGAATTTATATATTTTGAGATAAAAAAAAAATATGAAATGTTAGTGGAAAATCTAATCAAAAATATATCGTAAAAGTTGATGAACTGCTTTTAAAATACACATCTGGATTACTTTTTTTTTTAATTATTACAATTTCTGTTAGTTCAAGTTGGACCTTGATTTAACATTGTTGGATAAACTTCCCAAATGATTCAAACATTTTTGGATAAACTTTTAAAATTATCTAATATTAGGGCGCACATTTTAAATGTCATTTATTTATTTTTTTTTGTATATTCAATATTTTTTTTTATATAGGGTATATTTGTTTATCTTTTACTAAGTTGAAAAATATTTGTTAAGGTTTATCAAAAAATATGAAATCATTAAAAATAAATCTGAAATATAGGTCAAAATAGTTAAGCTGGAAAAAACTGAATTGGAGTGTAACTTGCTGTCATGTTTAGTAAGTTACTATCCTATCCTAAAATGCTAGATCAACTTTTTGAAAAGCTTTACTTTCTCCTTATTTTGTCTATGAACCATATCCTAAGGTGAGATTGTTTAGGATTCCTGGAACCTCCATATCCTTAAGTTACTGAAAGTATAACAACTCCCATGGACCCAATGAAGTGGGCAATGATGACTTGAATGGGAAAAGTGTGTATTCAAAACTACAGGATGTTTCAGAAATCAGTGATTGATGCCATATTGAAAGATATTCAAAGATGTTTGTTTACTAAAGGGAATTGCAACTCAATAGCTTGGAAGTTGTCTGCTACAAATAAACCATAAAATAGATGAGTTGAAGGCATGAATGAATTTCCCTTAAAGCCAGATATATATTTTTAAAATATATATCCATTGGGAATTTGATCTGCCATCTGTTAAGTACCGTATATACTCGAGTATAAGCCGAGTTTTTCAGCAAATTTTTTGTGCTGAAAAACCCCAACTCGGCTTATAATCGAGTCAATAGTCTGTATTATGGCAATTTGCATTGCCATAATACAGACAGGGGCTGCAGAGATGTTACTTACCTGTCCTGCAGCTCCTGTCAGCTCCCTTCTCCTGCGCGCCGTCCGTTCAGCACCTCGGTCAGCTTCCAGTGTAAATCTCGCGAGAGCCGCGGCTCTCGCGAGACTTACAGTGTGAGCTCACAGAAGAGCTGAACGGACGGCGCGGAGGAGGAGAGAGCTGACAGGAGCTGCAGGACAGGTAAGTAACATCTCTGCAGCCCCCACAGCCCCCACTGAACTACCAGAGAAGGAGAGCCCCCCTCCCTGGCCAGCTAGCAAGCAGGGAGGGGGGACGAAAATAATTATAAATAATAATAAAATATAAATAATAAAGTAATATTAAAAATAATAAAATAAAAAATAATAATAACAAAAATATTAATTAAAAAAAAATTATTAAAATAATTTAAAAAAATTAAAATAAAAATGCCCACCCCCCACCAAGGCTCTGCAACACACACACTGCATCACACACACTGCATTCATATACACACATACTGCACTCATACACACACACTGCATTCATACACACACACACTGCACTCATACACACACACACTGCACTTATACACACACACTGCACTCATATACACGCACTGCACTCATATACACACACTGCACTCATACACACGCACTGCACTCATACACATGCACTGCACTCATACACGCACTCATACACACACACTGCATTCATACACACACTGCACTCATGCACACACACTGCACTCATACACACACTGCACTCATACACACACTGCACTCATACACACACACTGCACTCATACACACACACTGCACTCATATACACATACTGCATTCAGTATATACACACACACTGTAAATAAATATTCAAGATAATTTTTTTAGGATCTAATTTTATTTAGAAATTTACCAGTAGCTGCTGTATATAAGGTAAGTGCTAATTAGACACATTGTGTGTGTACGTGTCTAAACGTTGCATGCTTTGCATTCGTTTGTGCAGACTGTATCTTTTCAGCCTTAAAAATATCAATTTCTGGGGGGCAGGGCCCGACCGCCATGCTGAGAGGTCGCACACAAGGCGAGCTCCTGCAGAAAAATTACCTTAAAGCTTGCAAAACACACAAAACTACCGGTACTTATCTGCAGTCTGGAAGCAACGGTCCTACGGGCAAAGAGGGGCTGGTGCTGATGCCAACCTGACCACAAGCGATTTGACCTCGGAAAAGGCACGTCGGCACCGCCACATCTGGGGCCTACCCGGGCGGTGAGTGAGGTGGACGGCCGCCACCCCGCTATTCTGCCCTGCGATTTCCTCTTGGATCTCTGCTGCCACATGGTAGGGGCCCCGTATCCCCCCCTTTGGACGGGTGGGGGTCATTCCGGTCCCAGGAGACTGTTCCCGCAACCCCAGGCGCCTGCAGCGAGGTAGACCCTTCATTTCCAAAATGGCGGTATTGGTGGGCAAAACCGAAATGGCGGCAAAGCCAGAAACCATGAAGGTCAGCTGACTGAAACTATCGGGGAAGCACGGACGGAGGTGAGGCAGAGGGGTTGCCCAACACAAATGCACCTAAGCTTATCGACCTTCAAGCGTGCTGGAATCACGGATCTAGCGGCGACGAACAGCCGGAGTCTGCTCCCGACCCCACACCATGCAACACTGCCAACTCTGCCGCCCAGACAGACACTCCTGCGCTCCAACTAGCTCCCGTGGAGGAATGGGCAGCAGCAAGGGAATAAACACACTCACCCCTCTCACCAAGCGATATAATGGACTCATCCTTATTATGCTGGACCCACTCTTGTTAAGCCAAAGGCTTGGTAGATTGGGGGTCAGACAAGCATGAACTGTCTGTGGGAATACCCCGGGGACATACCCCGGGGACTGTGCTGTGGATCGTGGGGATAGCTCCGGTCCCTCCTGTCTTCTATAATAAGTAAAGATGACCTCTTCACACTCTGAGCAGCTATCACTATGGGCACGGTTCATGATTTCTTCTTCTTCCTTTATCTTTATCTTTTTCCTCTCACCATTATTTCTCACATTTTGTCTTATACTAATGTAGCTTTGCACTAAGTCTCCCATGCTGTACATCACACTCATATATGCAAATCCTGCCAACGAGACTAGTTCTCCATAATGTGAGCCTTAATGCTATACTTAATCAATGTTATCACACATCAGACCTGTCGCTGGTATATAAATTGTGTATCTCTCACTTATGCACCAACAAGCCCGATAGTGCTGTAATATGAAGTATGGTCTAACATGTTTGAGCCCTATTATTAAGCATCCTGTTTTAAAGATCCAAGGCGACGTTAATGCATAATGGTGTAAACGTTAATAATTAATCTTTCGCGAGACTAAGCTTGAATTATGTTACTCTTAGGTTTAAAATCGCATCTCTTATTTTGACATAACTGTTACAACTCTGATATCAATATAAAAAGAATGTGCTGTCAAATCGCATGCCATGTCAACTCCACTGTACCTAATTGGCCTGCTAATGCCACTATGGCATCGGAAGGCAAAATGTTAACTGTATAAACATGCACAAGAAAAATAAAGAATTAAAAAAAATATATATATCAATTTATGTTGCCCGTCTAGCTAATTTTTAGGAACGAAAGCAAGGCTATCACATTGGAAGGTCCAAATGGAGGTAAGTTCCATGGAAGTTAAGTGGGCAGACCATCTTGCATGGGTGCAGGTCACTGTAATTGCTCCTTCTTGATCCATCATTCAGTGAATGACTCAGAGCATTACCATGGCAATCATTAGGAAATGCCAGGACTACAATGGGGCTGACAGTGGTCTGTGCCTCTTTACCCTGTTTATAGCAAAGTGATGCAAAGCTACATAGGTAGATAATTTGATCTCCATACTACATTGTGGAGACACAGTATCCTCTGCATATTCTTTGTGGAGGGGAGACACAGTATGACTTGAATGGGAAATATCACTCTGCATACCTTTTACCCATGAAATGTGTCCACGCTAGGTTACCACTGCTTGCTTGCCACTAAAGCTGAGACAATCCTGTCGCTATGTTCCTAAGTAGTAGGCACGCACCTAATTATAGAGTGTAATGCTGTGAGTATCAGTTAACTAGGGAAGATTTATCACTCAGATACAGCATGAGCAGGCCACAAGAAGACATATCCTATACTGAGATGTCACATTCCATATCCTATACTGAGATTACTGTCTTTCTGTGCTAAACACAGCAATATAGCTTTCATGTGTTTCCTGTTTACCAACTCTTCTCGGGTTGGCTGTCCTCAGTTGGCTCAGATGGCCGTGCTTTCTGGTACCTGGAACAGACAGTGAGTCTGCCTAAACATCACATCTTTTCTGCTGCCCTTCTTCCTATCATGTGATATGGGGATCAGATCTATGACTTCTGCGGTCAATAAATGATTAAAGATGGTAGCTCATGTGACCAGGTAAACGTCAGTGTCTTGAGAGAGGTTTTGTGTATTGAGCTACTGGAGTTTTGGGATAAAAGCACGGGGTGTATGGCAATTGTTTATGATAATTATCTAACATGGTCCTTTGGAATTGTAGCATAGTATTCCCTAAAGGAACATTATCTAAAGGAAAATTCCCTAAAGGAAAATTAAGTTGAAAAATGTTTACATTAAAAGAGGGGCCTTTGCCTTCATCTGATGTAACATTTGAATTTAAATTTGAGTTAATAGACATAATGGATATGTAGAAAAAAAACAGACAGAGGGAAGAAAAAGGTTGCTTTCCACAGAGAGTTTTTTTTATAGCTTGTTTCCCTTGTCCCTCATTGAAGTCTGGTTTGTGAGCAGAAACTCAAAAATCTGGATGACAGTCATTCCATAATTGAGAAGAATACCTCATGAAGTTAATTGCGTTTCATGGCGATCTATTGTTAATGGAATCTGAAGTACATTCAAGGAATGCTACCTGGAGAACAATTACACCACTTTTTACCATACAGATAAATAACTAACCACATTACCTTAAAAGGAGCCATTTAACAGATTTCTGGTAAGGTATAATGTGGTATGCATGTAGCAAACATGATGGTCAAGATGAAGAGAGAGCTGGTTGGCAGAACCAGATAACCCCTGTGTTTGACACTGTCTTGCTACTTAACCAGAAAGTGGATCTACTGATATATCTAGCAACACAGTTTACATTATACTGTCTTACTGATACAATCTATGGAATTCACAATAGTCATGTGAAACTACTATCTGAAAAGTTTGTTCCTAAAAAGCAGTATAAGGAAGGGAAATACCTCTCTACAAAACCAAAGAAACTGCTGCTAAACATGGCTGTCAGAGAGCTGTACACAGAGATCTGATATAAAAGCATCAATGCTGTGGGTTCGGTGCTGAGTAAGAAAGAAAATGTAAACATTCAATTTTTGAGCGAAAGCATGATGCAAAAATGGTGGAAGATCAAACAGTTTTTGTCATGGTAACTCCACATGCAAGCAAAAAGAGAAAACCTATAGCAGAACTGAATAAGGACATAACAACATCAGAAACCTTTTTTGGTCATTTGCCAGTGGAACAAAAATGCATGTTTGGGTTTGACATAGATAAGATAAATCCATACACAGAGTATTATATTTCTAAGGAAGACCCATTAATAAAGAGTTTACAATTAGTCTGCATGTAGTTAGTGTACAAAATGGGCCTGAACCCAAAAGTGCTAGACTATAACAAAAAAGGGTTTTTGCAAGTCCTGTGTTTAATAACATATACTGACTTTACACAATCTTGAAAAGGTGGACCTTTTAAAAATCTAGATCCCTTAATTATACAGCAATCAAGAGGACATTGAGCCTTGGATGGATGAAGTCAATGAGCAGAATTTCAGTGTCCGACTGAAATAGGTACTAGTTCATTCATGGTGGAAGGGCTTTCAAGAAGTACTCAAAATCCTCCCTGAACTCAGTTTGAAGAACAGCAACCCCTGCCTGCCTGATTAGTAAAAGCAAAATGTGAATAATGAGAGATATTTCCCTTGATAAAGTTAAATTTCTGTTCCATGTTTCCTGTCTTTGTTTTAAGAATTATGAACAGAGTATATAATAAGCACAACCAAGCTGATTGGTAGTAAAACTGAGGGAGAAGTTCTAGTTGCCCCACTTGGAAGCTGTAATTATTACTTAAAATAAAATTAAACCCGGATTGTTTAATAAGACTTGTTATGTATTTACCAGATATTTTGGAAAAATCAAATGCAGTGTCTATTGCCCAACTCAGGAATTTGTCATCTGCACTCAGTTATATTTCAGTGACAAGACTCCTCCGATACAAGACCAAGGCTGGCAACAAACTCTAGGCTGTTTTAAGCATCATGGAAGCACGGAACATTTTTATAGTGAATTCTCTTATTTATAAAGAGTATACCTGAAAGTTGGCTTTATTTAACTTTTTTAGGTTTTCAACATTTACAATTTCATAAAAATGTAATGAATAAACAGAAACAGCATCTGAATCTGTAAACAAGAAGTTGTTATACTATGGGGTAAGTTATTAACCTGTAGGAATACGCCTTTGATAACTTTCAGTAATCACTACTAGAAAACATACATTCAAAGCACATAACAATATAGTAGACACTCTGGAATCAGCAAAGCTTCGTAGAATGTTCCTATTCCATCTCGTGTAATTTCCTTCATTAATAAAAAAGGACGGTCAAGAAAATGAACATGTGTATAATCAGTGTACGCAAAGTCTGTCTGCTTATCCACTAAAAAATCACATAGAAAGATTGGAGAAAAATTGCATGAAAGTGTCTTACACTTTTTTTTTTTGTTTCTACACAACCTAGAATTAAAAATCCAACTGAAAGCTTTGCTAAATGAGAGAACCGTTTCCATTTTGGTTATTTGACCTTGACTTTGAATTCACACTTTAGTAAATGGTCCTGTAAATATTTAACTAAGGAAAACCAGATGGTGTTCCATCAGAACTCATCACCTCGGTTCTATAAAATCTTGAAGGCCTCCCCAGAGCATTGTGATCCATGCCACACTTTCCTGTTATTTTTATTTCCTCAACATTTTCTCCTCTTTATACTAGTTTCCTTCTTCTCTTGTCTGTTGACCCTCTATCCGATTCCTTTCTGCTTCTTCCCCTTTTCTCTTTCTCCTTTCTATTACATGACATTTAACAATAGCTAAAAAAAACTGTAGTTGGATATTAACTCTCTTATGATTGGAATATATGCTGGAAGATGATTTGTGAAACATTTTTTACTTTCAGCAACACCTCTTGTACTGCATACTGTATATTTGTCTTAATATTTCATATGCATGACTCTCATTTGAGTTATAGCAAACTATAAAAAAAGAAAACAAGTCTCTAGGTATCTACAAATTCTAGAGGCAAACCATAGCAGAGGTCCCTCCAAGTTAAGGAAGCTGTGTCAGCACCCGTACACAATGGCAATACCTTCATTCTAATAAATTGGTTACCCTCTGGACCCAGGTGATACATGAAATATGTCTATGTCATTGATTCCTATGTGACAGACTAGTTTGCTGATGTCACTGAATAGACAGAGACAGGTCTATGACATGTATCTCTATAAAAAATATCTGAGCAAGAAACCATGGCATCCCGAAAGCCAGCATTTATCTGTCCTTCGTAAAACATTTTGGGAGAATCAAAAGGATAGTGTAGGGATGGCAACAAGAAATTAATAAATAGACAAATTAGTATATGATTGTTATGCATCCCTCTATGGACAAGTGTAAATGTATTGTATACCAGAGTGAGAAGATAATCTACAGTTAACTTTAATTTCTTCTTCAATGGTGACTAATTAACAATGTGGTCATAATGATCACTAAGGATCACTGCTAAAGAAAGATATTTTTTTATGTATTGTGTTGTTGTATTTTTTTATTTTTAAGTACCTCATTTATATATATCTGCAAGTTGGCTGAGCTATAAATTTTATTTATTTACAAATGTGCAGTGCTTATAAACAATGGTTCTGCCTGGTCTGACTTTCTTTATTGTCTGTATAAGAATGGGAAAGGTCGCACAAAATCCGGGACAAGTACCGAGAGGTGGTTTAGCTCTAACCCCAGCATTGGATTCTGCCCCATTCAAGAAGGATTTCAGAATGAAAAATGAAACCCCTTTATGGACCAGCTAAATGCTGGACTACATGGATAATTTGACACATTTAAACACACAATGCAAAAGAGAGCTCACTAATGTATTTCTTTTAATCAAGGCACTACTTGTGTTTATACGCTCAAAAGGCTGTTGAGAGTTATACCAAATATTTGGGTTTTTGTATAAAATGCATCTCTTTAATCAATTCATTTCACTTTATGTGGTGACTTTTATTACTGTAAATAAATTACGTAGAAGACATTAATTATTTGAAAGGCCATGCCTTTATAGTTAAGCACAAAAAGGTTGTTAGTCAAAATATCCCAACAATATGCCGGTGGTCTCTACAGACCAGATCTGTATATTTGTGAGCTTTGGTAAATTGTTTTCACAGAGTCCAGCCACGGCTGAACACTTCCTACTATAAATAATCAGCATTTGAGGAAGTTATCTGAACCCCAAACCTTTCAAATAATTCAATGTAATTGAAAGCCTCCTCCCAAGCTAGTTCCCTATTAGCATGCAGCTCTGTATTTGTTTATGTATTTGTTTCTGCTTGCGTGTGTGCAATGATATTACCACACAAATGCACACATGCACAGGGAACTTTGAATAACAAGAGAAAAGAATATGTTTTGGAACGACATCTTTGTCACATGCCCACACTCTGATCTGGTACTACAGGCATTACATAGGTGTTTCTATCTTATTTGAACTTTATAAGACCACATCTGTCTGAAAGAAAGTTGTTTTTATTTTCTGTAAGCACATATTGCGCATGATCTAGATGTATCTGTTGATATATGAGTTGCATCAATGCACATGATCAAAATGCACCATCATGGTGTCGTACAAACTTACAGGAAATGGCAATTCCCAGAGGCACTAAATAGACATATCACAGAGCCTTAACATTATTAAAGATAGAGACAAAGTCATTAATAGCCAAGGTCAGGATAATAGAAATAGGGATAAATGAATAAACAAGCACGGCCATGATTCCAGAAATACTCACAGTCAGAAACAAGTGGGTCAGGATACCAGAAATACACAAAGTTAAATACAAACCATGGTCAATATCAGAATATCAAGAAAGATTTACTATAAGCACTAAATGTGTATCAAGGCAGCAACCATGTTAGGGCACTGAATAAGGGCCCCAAATAAGCATTATATATGCATACACATGGTCTAATTGGACCACATCATCTCTACAACTCCAAAATGAATGATAATGGGGTCGCCTAGGTTACACAGTCATTTTAAGGGCGGATGTGACCTCATATAAGGATGCAGCATTAAAGTGGACAGCGTATAACTTAATGCAGGGAAGCAGCATGTCAGTATTTGGTCCGCGTTAACCTGGAGGAGTAGCTGTTTGCTGGCGCCGAATGGTAAGTATAGTGCAATTTGCTATTTCCCTTTTAAGGTCACGTGGATACGTAGAGCATTTGGTTTGCCTGACCTGAGGAGGGGATCAGCGTGGACGTTTGGATCGCATGGCATATGGAGCAGGTAAGTTTGTTACACATGATGAACTTTACTTGCTCCTCAATAATCTCGCTATTGCATCTGCTTTCATCTCCACTTTGGACTATCCATTACACATCCAAAAAATTGCATCACACTTGAATTTGTCCACCTCATGTTTCCATGTTCACCATGCTAATCTCTTGGGCAATACCCCCTTTCTCTATTATACTCTACTCACCTTGAGAACACAAAAACCTCTACCACACATTGATCATCTCTCCTACCCCTCACTCATGTGAACATTTCTCCTCCCTGAACACTAATCTGACCTCATCCTATACTCTTTAAGGAACACTCCAGGCACCATAACCTGTACTGCTTGCTGTAGTTGTTATGGTGCAAGGAGTTCCTTGATGCCCCCTTATCGTAAGGAGTCAAACTGTCCACTGGGCAGACAGCAGATAAAGTGGTTATGGTACCTACAGTGTTCATTTAATCCCCTTACCATCTCATGGTACTGCATCAAAACTTTGCATTAATTTTCCTAAAGAAAATGAAACATATTAAAACACTCTTCCGTACCCATTCCAATTTAATGTTGCTCATCTCTCATTATTTACTGTTAACACTAGTATTTCTGATAACGATGCCCACACAAAAAATATTATCACACCAGAGTCACACATTTCCTTTGATGCATATAATCAACTTTGCTTGCTTTTTAAACATTCATTTTTCGGTGACTGCTTTCTCGACTCCTTCAACTTCATGTCATCTATCAACTCTTAAAAAGTCACCCCAAATCTGGCCCTCACTTCTCCTAAACTATCACCCACCTCTACTAAAGTATCACCCACAATCTTGCTTCTATAATGTCTATTTAACAAAAAATTGCACCCATCATGGCCAATCACCCACATTCTCAAACAACATCGTCATTGCTATCGTCAATCCATATTCATTGATCTCACCCTGTCTTTAAGACAAATTATCATTTTATTCTTGCCTTACTTTTGATCCACAAATTCTGCCCTTTAGTCCTATATTTCTAACCATTCAAACACCGCACTTCCTCTTTTATTTCTACATGATACACCTCTCCGACTGTGGCTCTCCTTGTGGTTTCAAAACACATTAGTTTGCTAAGGATATCTTGATCTTCTTATCTTGCCCCTTTTCACTCTTTTTCATCTTCTTCTGCTTTCTTGCAAATCCCCCTGGATCTGTTGACACTTCCTTCAAATAAGCTATACTTTTTGTCCTTCTTCAACATTATCCACCCCTCTTATTAAATTCAAAACTTGATTAACAAAATTTTCACTTTCACTTTTATCAGCAGAGCAAGAATCTTTATCAACAGGTGAGACATGTCCACCTTGAAACGCAATCCAGAGATACTAACAAGATATTTTTTGCATAATCCATGTTTAGATTACCCTTTAGATTTAGAAAAACTTATGAATATGCAAAGGAGCATATCACACAATATAAGTGACATCCCCTAAGAATAAACAAAAGTTTC
Organism: Pelobates fuscus; assembly: GCF_036172605.1. NCBI lineage: Eukaryota > Metazoa > Chordata > Amphibia > Anura > Pelobatidae > Pelobates > Pelobates fuscus. The sequence continues at coordinate 186,652,468 of NC_086319.1, forward strand.
TGCCACATGAGGTCAATGATCTAGCATCTAGCTTCTACCATAGGAAGCTAGTGACCTGCTGCTGTAAAGAGCATTTGGGGGTTGGTGAAAAAAATAACCATCAGTTGCTTTATGCTATTTGATTTGCTACTATAAATTTAATTTATTGAATGATCTTATTCAATGAAAAGAATATAAAAATATTCAATGCTTTAGAGTAGAGAAAGCTCATATCAAGCAGCAAGGGCTCAACTTAATTTAAAACTTACATTATATATTTTACCAGATGTACTGTATGTGATTATTGAATGAATTTAAAGGCTGGCATTTAGCATGATTAACTTTGGGGAAAATAATGTCTGGTCTATATTATGTTTGTAACACTTTCTTCATCACTATTCTCTAATGTGATGCAAAAGTATATTGGCAGGTTATTTCCCATGACTGTAACTTCATCATAAAAAAAAGTGGTTCATAGCCTGTTAATTGTATGAATAGTTGAACACGCATTTATACGATGCACATTACAAATCTCCATGTCACTTGTCACTCCCCTTAGAGCCTAATCCTATTTTTAGTGGGGGGTGTAATTTGGCGATATTGATACATAGATAATACCTAAATTGTTGTCAACATTCCTCTTGGGTAAAAATGTTACACTTCTGCACATGTCTGGAAATGGTTTGTGTCCCACACTGATGACATTATATTGAATCAATGCTGATTGCTGGAAGGAGTTAGCAGATGTCCTTCTGGATCATAAAAGAAATCTGAGAAGACTTTTCTCTTTTTAACTACACCCTCATTTAATTCTTGGCCATTAGAACCATGTATCATTGAAAAATAACCTCAATGTAAAAGAATTTAGTAGTAAAATTCTTGGATAAACAGATATACGCATGTGTGTGATTGAAGACCGGATTTATCTAGTAACATTATACTCAATTTATGACTAACAGTCCCAGAATTATTATTTTTTAAAACAGATTTTCTGTTCTTTCAAGTACAATCATTGTTTAAGATCTCAGAGGGTTTTGCGCTAATCTCATTAAACTGCTAGTCACCATACTAAAGTACAATTTAGAGGGATAAGTAAATGTGAGCAGTTGTCAGAACCATGGAATAATGTTTTTTGGAATGTGAATTTTTCCACATAAAATAGGGGTGTTAAACTAACGTTTCAAAAAATTTCTTCACTTATTGTTTGTGTTTAGAACCATTTTATCCCATGGAGTGGATCTAACCAGGATAAACAGTCACTCTCCAAATGGTTCAGGTGTGATTGATAACCCCACCGCCCAAAAATGCATGACCTCTAAATGTTGGACCCTGGGTGATTCTTGAAGGAAATGGTACATTTTGTAACAGTCATTTAACAACAGAATAATAATTATTTAAAATGCAGTTAAAATAAAATCAGACATAATGAAGACAATTATAATATTTAACAGAGGTTGAGGTGGTGAACTTCCTCTGATTTATTTGGTGTTGAATAGATAAGTTGTGCCCTGGCCTCAAAATTCTCGTACTCTGCCCTTTTAATTTTTGTTATAATATCCTAACATCCTATACCTGACTCAGCTATACTAAAGCTGCAAGAATTAACAAATAAAAAGCAGAGAAGAACGCAATGAGACCAAAATCCAACTTGAACAGTTCCATCATAGACTAACAGGGACTTCATGTCTCACAAATGAAATTAAGTACAGGTAGTATGGAAGTAGTAGTGGACCTCAAAATACTTATGTCACTCTTGCCCTTACCACTCATACCAATGATCATACCTTAACTCTGGCTAATAGGCAGTTTATAGTTATAACTACACAGTTTTGATAATTTACCTAGATACATGTGATGTCATTGTACATAATATGGTGATATTTGAGAAATAGTTAAAGGTATACATCGTGCTTAAGCAAATACAATTTCTATCGCACATTTTAAAACTTGCACTTTTTTTGAAATATTTAGAAAGGTACAACGAATTAAGAGGAAAAAAGCTAATATGGGTAATTTATTCTTACATGTTTTGCTAATTGAGCTAAAAACTATATTTAATGCTAAAATAGAGGGAGCTAATACTAGAGTGATGACCTGCTTCTCTGCTTGTGTCCATATTCGCAAAACTGTCAAATTGTTCTTCTTTAGCAGCAGAAAAAGAGAATATCCATAGTGTTAGCATCTAAACCACATGTAATGTAATATGCTATTCCTTAACTACCCATGTACAAGGATGTACTCCTGCACTGATTAAAGGTATTCATCTTTGGTGCCTTATGTTTCTGAATATTTGCATTGTATCTTGGTAACCTCAAGCGTTGACATGTATGGTTACTAGGCTCAAGTGTACACGCCATACTGCATGTAAAACCAGCACTGTCCACAAGAACTAATCATTAAGACAAACAGAGACATGCATCTTCCACTGCTGTTTATGCTCACCAGGAAAACTTGTTTTAATTATATTGTTATTGTAATGTTTGTAAAGCTATACTCTTTGCTCTTCTGAATTAGATCAAAAACTACAACCAACTTGTGATTCTATGAACTCATTTATAATGGGAAAAAAATAGACATACCCCATCCTTGCCACTGTTCTTAGATTTTTCTTTCATTAACAGCAGTTTTGTTTCGTATTCAGGTCTTGGATGTTCCTACAGAAGAAAATACAAGCGGCAAGAAAATTTTAACAACTGTGCATTTGTCACTAACAAACGTCAAAAACACCCATCAACAGAAGACAATACATTGAGGCACAGGTCAGTATCTGTGACATAGCCACAAGACACAATAAAACACAGTCACTAGAATTGGAGGGATCAAACACTTGAGGACACTCAAAGGTCTAACAAAAGGAAAAGCGAATCAAACCTTTATACGCTCCTTGGTGCATATTTGATGATGAAAAAGGAAAGAAAATAGATTATAAATATACGCCACGTAGGGAAAAATATTTTCACAGAAGCCACAAGGATTAGTTGGTGTGTCATCAATACACAAACAGAGGATTGAATGTAAGGTTCATGCCATTTTCTGTTGGAAGTAGTGTACCCTGTACATTTATTTAGCTTGAAATCTTTAATAAAATTTTCTTTATATTTTGCATTAGTTAAAAAAATAAAATGTTTATATTGTAAGCACTTATCTTAAACACATTATTAGATGTTTATCCTCTACCTGTTTGAAAGTGAAAGTGTAGCAACACCCTAAGTTTGAGCAGGGCTACCTTTTCAGTACAGTGAATCATCTGAGATCAGTGATCTGTAACTGAACATTGTACAAAGAGACATTCTAGGGTAAAATAGTACATCTGGATAACACTGATGAGAATGAATGGAATGTTCCTCCCAAAGATTGCCCAATATTTATCCCCAGTGTTTTTAAAATGTATTCCAACAGTATGCCACTAGTATCAACTTTAGTCCTCCATAAATCATTTACTCAAAAAACAAGTTCCCTTCCTAAAACCCATCTAGTTATTTAGGTAGTGCCATATCTTTAGAAACACTACTTTAAAATTGCAGTACGATTGTTAACTAACAGTTAAACGCCAATAGGGGGAAGTGAAGAAACAAAAATCATTTGTGACTGAAATCATAAACAAAGTTAAAGGGGAAGGAGTTGACAGCAATAAAAACATTGTGGAATAAAATGGAAAGGGAAATGCTATGGACACAAATGCTGAAACGAAAACGAAAGGATAATGGTATCAGAAGCAGATGGCTAAGATAATGACATGGTGAGGTGACACAGAAAGGAAAATGCCATGGACAATAACAGTGAAAGGAACAAATATTGTAAAGGGGCAAGAGATGGTATAGAATATGACAAGGTGCAGTTAAATAGAAAGGATAATTATATGGAGAATTGAATTGAAAGGATATTGACGAGCAGAATGGAAATTTAAATGATAATAACCTTGAGGATGACACTGAAAGGATAATGGCATGCTCAATACAATTCTGTGTATAATGACATAGAGGAAGGATGTGGAAATGATAATGACACATGATGTTTGTATAAACAATAATTGCATGTCTTGAAGATAATAACGTGGGGAAAGGCAATGGGAATATTAATGACGTGGAGGCAATGCAAAATCTATTAGACAAAGCTGTAATATGTGTGGTGGTGCTAACCCATGGCAGCCATTGCGTTGTTGATGATCTTTAAATAAAAGTACCATAATCTATAGACAGTCAATATTTAGTAAGTGACAGTCATAAAAACACATTTAAAAAAATGTGTATAGATATTTGCAGGGCTACACTACTAGCTAGGCCTAATTGGTATTCGCCTCTGGAAACTTAGAGGGTCAACTGCACATACTAATCGCAGGTGAATATTCATTTACCAATGGCTAGAGAAGAGTGGACATTTTAAGCCCTCTATGTATATATAATTAAACCAGTCCTGGTAAATAAAGACACACTTCTTTGATTAGTAAGACCAGTGAGTGCCTTTCTTTGCAGATACTTATGTTAGTAGGCTGAAGGAGCGCCGTGACACTGAAGACACAAATGCGAGTGCAGGACTGTGAATAATATATATATAAAATCTTGCAAACATGCTTAAAGGTCCACATGTTGCCGGGTGCAAGTCAAGGCAAACAGATAACAGAAGTATACAGAAGTAGCTGCACTCATGGACTTTCAAAGTAAATTGTCTTTATGTTGCATGTAGGTAAAGAGGATCAACTTTTCAGTCCAGGATTGGGACTTTCTTCAGGAATTTACTTTGGAAGTCCGTGAGTGCAGCCACTCACTATCTAGCTATCCATCTATCTATCCATCTATCTATCTTCCAGTCCATAATGTATATATATATATATATATATATATATATATATATATATATATCTTTTTTTAGCCTGGAAATTAGATTGAACAGCAGGTGGCCAGTCTAAATCAACATGAATGCTAAGCCAATTTAAGTTATGTTATTTTATTTAAAAAAAAAAAAAAAAACAACAACAACAATATAACCATTATGTAATATCATTACATTTTAGTTAATGTAATTTAGAAGTGGAAATTTGCTAACAGTTGTCCTTTAAGGACAACACTGGGATATACGTGTCCTAATGCAGGCTGAGATTACAAGTGATATGTATATTCTACATATACAGGTGAACCCTGAAGTCAACTATCCAGGGTTATTCACTAACTTGAGAATTGAAAGTGAATTTCAAATTTAAGGTCAAAATAGCCAAATTGGCAAAATTATCAAATTCAGCTATGCTTTCAGTGCTGCTACTTTGGCAATAAATTTGGAATTAACTTTGAATTCTAATTTTAGTGAATAACCTTGTAGGTGTATACATTAGTTTGACAGAATTTTCAATATATGAATCAAGAAAAAAATCACAACATGATGGAAGTGATGGGTAAGGAGGAATGCCCTCACCTTGAAGGAAAACTATGGCATTAGGAATAAAAATATATATTCCTAAAAGAACACTATGGGCAACAAAACAACTTTAGCTTAATGATGCTGTTTTAGAGCATTGATCATGCCCATGCAGTTTCACTGCTCAATTATCTGCCATTTAGGAGTTAACCCCTTGAGGACCTATGACAGTTCAGGACCGGCATCGGAAAAATCCCCTTGAGGACCGGTGACAGTTCTGAACCATCATAACGGTAATATTTACTTACCTGACCCACCGGCGGCGATCAGCGTTGCTCCTGTTGTGGAGGGACTGCCTGACAGCCCAGACAGTTCCCCATCTGCGAATTAGCCACCCGCGGCCATGTGATCGCTCTAAGAGAGTGGTCACATTGCCGGAATAGGTCAAGTATTTGCCTGCAGGGGGACTGCCTGTGCTGACAGGCAGTCTCTCTGCATGTGTAAAATGAAATAAAAAAATGTTAATGAATAAAAATATAACTATATATGTATATATATATATATATATATATATATATATATAAAATGTCATACTAAGTGTATTTTTATATAAATATATGTATATATTAATATAAAAATACACTCAGAATTAAATTACACACGTATATATATAATATATATAATAACTATATATATTGTATATATATGTATATATATATATATATATATATATATTACTTTTTAAATATAAATAAGTAAATAAAAATATATAGTAAAACATACTATATAACATAATATATAGTAAAACATATATATATGAAATTTTATTCGAACTGTATTTTGATATATATATATATATGCATAATTTTAAAAAAATATTTTATTAATTTTATGTTTCACTATTTTTATTTACTTATTATTTATATTTAAAAAGTAATATATATATATATATTTTTTATATATATATATATATATATATATATATATATATATATATATTTAAATTCTATTGTGCATATTTCTGTAATATTTTTACATAAATAAGTTTTATTGATTGCAATTTGAGGGACCTGCCTGACACCCTAAATCCTATACATGGGGCTACTGTTTTACTCTGGAGACTTCGCTGAACACAAATATTATTGTTTCAATACAGTAAAACATATCATAGTGATGATACTGTCAGTGAAATTTTTTATTTTTTTCATTTCTCACACACAAATGGCACTTTCACTGATGATATAATTGTTGTGATACATTTTACTGTTTTGAAACACTAATATTTGTGTTCAGCAAAGTCTCCTGAGTATAACAGTACCTCCCGTGTTCAGGTTTTGTAGTGTTTTTGAAAGTTACAAGGTCAAATATAAGGGTCAAATATTTTTACCAGGAAAATTGCCATTTTGGTTATGCTGCCTTTGAGAGCGTATAGTAGCCCAGGAATAAGAATTACCCCCATGATGGCATACAATTTACAAAAGAAGACAACCCAAGTTATTGGGGCATGTTCTGTATTTTTCAGTAGCCACTTAGTCACAAAAACTGGCCAAAGTTAGCGTTCATAATTGTTTTTTTCACTTTTAACACACAAATAAATATAAATGCTAACTTTGACCAGTGTTTGTGACTACTAAAATAGACTGGACATATCCCATATTGAAAACCCTGGGTTATCTACTTTAAAAATATATGTACATGTGAGGTGTGATTCAGAGATTTATGAAGATAACAGTGTTACAATGTCACTTTTGATACATTTTAAAAATATATATTTTAAACAGCAATATCCTACTTGTACTTAAATCACTTTTGTTTCTGTTTAGCCACACCTGCCCTGGCTGTAACTCACATAGCTTCCATGAAAAAAAAAAAAATGGTTTCATTTTCAATCAGATGTTAATTTGCTTCAGAAGTTTTTATCTCCTGCACTGTAAATTGAACTTTAGTAACACATAGTAGGCTCCCAGAGACGGCTCTCTAATTAGGCGATTTAGGTGGCCGCCTAACACCTTGCGGCCACCTAAAGCCTTGCGGCCGCCTAAATCATCTTAGGGCAGACTTACATGTCGGGTCCTAGTACCGAGCTTGCCCTTTATGCCGCCGGGTGCGAGGCCTCTCCAGTCTACCTTGAGAGCCAGCCTTCAGTTTGCAGCTCAGTCGGGTGTGAGCTACAGACTGAATTGTCTTGCGATCCCCAGCCAATCAGAGCATTGCCGCGGGTTACCACGCGAACGATCTGCCTTCCAGAGGACGAAAGACTCCAATCATGTGGTCTGCAGCTCACACCTGGCGGAGCTGCAGACCGAATAGGAAGCCCACCGGACCACCAGGGAGTCAGGACCCTGGATCACCAAGGAAAGAAAATGTATTACTATTACCCCTCCTTACCTCACACTGCCACCCCTCCCTCCCTGACACTGACACTTGTCATCCCCCACTCTGGCCCTTGTCACCACCTCACTAAGCCCCCTGTCACCTCCTCACTAAGCCCCTGTTACCCCCTCACTCTTCCCCTTGCAATCCCCTCCCTCCCTGCCACTGCCCCCTGTCACCCCTTCACTCTGGCCCTTGTCACCCCTCACTCTGCCCCCTGTCCGCCCCTGTCACCCCCTCACTCTGCCCCCTGTCACCCCCTCACTCTGGCCGCTGTCACCCCCTCCCTCCCTGCCTGCCACTTCCCCCTGTCACCCCTTCACTCTGGCCTTTGTCACCCCCTCCCTCTGCCCCCTGTTACCCCCTCACTCTGCCCCCTGTCACCCCCTCCCTCAGCCCCCTGTCATCACCTCACTCTGGCCCTTGTCACCCTCTCACTAAGCCCCCTGCTGCCCCTCCCTCCCTAACATTGCCTCCTGTCACCCCCTCCCTCAGCCCCTGTCACCACCTCACTCTGCCCCCTGTCACCCCCTCCTTCCCTCACTCTGCCCCCCTGTCACACTCTCCCTTCCTGACACTGACACCTGTCATAGTAGGCTCCCAGAGATGGCTCTCTAATTAGGCGATTTAGGTGGCCGCCTAACGCCTTGCGGCCCCCTAAATAATCTTAGGGCAGACTTACATGTCGTGTCTTAGTACCGAGCTTGCCCTTTATGCCGCCGGGTGCGAGGCCCCTCCAGGCTACCTAGAGAGCCAGCCTTCAGTCTACAGCTCCGTTGGGTGTGAGCTACAGACTGAAGTGTCTCGCAATCCCCAGCCAATCAGAGCGTTGGAAACTAGTGCCACCTACTGCTGGAATTCCCATTAATTGGAAGCAGGGAGTCCCATCGGGCAAAAATCCACTTACCACATTTTCAGACATTTTACTGAGGAAAAAAAAATACATGAAGTACAACTGCAGAAAAAAACTAAACCTGACATTGTTCCTTATAAGAGTGCTGTGTACATATAACATACTGTATCTGCACATCCTGTAAATAGTTTCATTAATTATAAAAACACACTTACCAAATAGATTGTTTTATGTTATTGATGTTTTTGCATTTATAATGAGATTATAGGGACACTATAATCACCAAAACAACTACAGCTTAATGTAGTTTTTCTGGTGAGTATAGTCAGTCCCTGCAGGCCTTTTGCTGTAAACACTGCCTATTCAGAGATGTCCCTAGGGACATCTTCAATTGCAGTCACTTAGACAGCCACTGGAGATGCTTCCTGGGTCAGTGCTGCACAACGTGTAGCACTAACGTTCAGCGTCTGCATGGAGGCACTGAACGTACCCAATAGAGATGAATTGATTTAATGCATCTCTATGAGGAGATGTTGATTGGCCAGTGCGATCTTTGGCTGTGCCCCCAGCCCACCCTCCATGGCTGAGACCATCAGAATTAACAATCTCAGCCAATCCAATGCTTTCTTATAGGAAAGCATTGGATTGTATGAGATCATCAATTTTGATAATACCAGCCAGAGGTGAATCGGGGGCAGGGCCTCTGTGTTTCTAGAAATGAGATGAGTTTTAACAAGAAGGTTAAGAAGGGGCGGGCACAATAAACTGGGTTTTTAACACTGTAGGGTCATGTTTGTGTTCCTTTAACAGATGTGCATCAGCTTGTCGTCAGTTCAGGCTCCTGCAATGCATGTTCACAGCATGCAAGAACCTGAACAATAATGCAGAAGATTATCACAGAGAGGGAGGAAGTGGCTTACCCTGTAGCTGCAATTATAATGAATAAAAGACAGGGAGACAGGGACAGCGTCTCTCCTACATAACCTATTATCGGACTGTCATCGTACAAGAAAGGATTGAAGACCATGGTATAAAATAATACATCGCTAAGCTTTTAGTGTTTTAGGTTTCTGTTTATTAATTCTCCTAGGCAACACAATAAACAGTGCATGCAGTTACGGACACAAGCACTCTTGGAAAATCAAGTCATAAAATAATGTTTTAACAATAATCTTTATTAAAATGTTGCCTGACGGCATATTACATCAAATCCTGATCAGATTTTTTTTTCCTCTTTACAATTCTCTAGACATCAATATGAGTAAGGGTGTCTATAATAAGAGCATTGCATCTTCCAACTGACCAAAGGATGCATCCACTAAACCAGGAATTACAGAGAATTTACAAGGAAATTGCCCATTTTAAGACAACATAGTAAAAAAAAAAAAAAAAATTCTAACAACTATTTTTCATACCTATTTCTTTTTTCCTAAACTATGCTACTCCCTTGCCAGTTCAACATATGAATAACTCCACAAGTACCACAGGCAGCTGCGATAGGAAAATTGATAAAATGTGTGAGATATTGGCTGCAAATAGCAGAGATGTTTGATTTGAATAAGGAAGGCCAGGGCAAGAACAGAAGGTAAATCTGAAAAATGACAATGACAATGACATCTGTGAGTATTTGCATATTTACATGGCATTCTGGAAGATATGCTGAAACACAATAGAAACATAGAATGTGACGGCAGATAAGAAGACTATTTGGCCCATCTTGTCTGCCCAATTTTCTAAATACTTTCATTAGTCCCTGGCCTTATCTTATAGCTAGGATAGCCCTATGCCTATACAACACATACTTAAACTCCTTCATTGTGTTAACCTCTACCACTTCAGCTGGAAGGCTATTCCATGCATCCACTACCCTTTCAGTAAAGTAATACATTCTGATATTATTTTTAAACTGTTGCCTCTCTAATTTAAGACTATGTCCTCTTGTTGTGGTAGTTTTTCTTCTTTTAAATATAGTCTCCTCCTTTACTGTGTTGATTCCCTTTATGTATTTAAATGTTTTTTATTCATATCCCCCCTGTCTCCAGGGGATACGGTCTCCAGTACTGCATGCAATACTCCAAGTGAGGTCTCACCAGGGTTCTGTACAATGGCATGAGCACTTTTCTCTTTCTATTGCTAATACCTCTCCCTATACAGCCAAGCATTCTGTTAGCATTTCCTGCTGATCTATTACTTGTCTGCATACCTTTAAGTCATCTGAAATAATTACCCCTAAATCCCTTTCCTCAGATGTTGAGGTTAGGACTCCATCAAATATTCTGTACTCTGCCCTTGGGTTTTTGCATCCAAGATGCATTATCTTGCACTTATCCACATTAAATGTCAGCTGCCACAACTCTGACTATTTTTCTAGTTTACCTAAATAATTTGCCATTTAGCTTATCCGTCCTGGAACATCAACCCTGTTACATATCTTAGTATCATCAACAAAAAGACATACCTTACCATCAAGACCTTCTGCAATATCACTAATAAAAATATTAAAGAGAATGGGTCCAAGTACAGATCTCCGAGGTACCCCACTGGTGACAAGACCATGCTACAAATATACTCCATTGACTACAACCCTCCGTTGCATGTCACTCAGCCACTGCCTTACCAATTCAACAATATTGGAATGCAAACTTAAAGATTGTAGTAAATTGATAAGCCTTCTATGTGCAACAGTGTCAAAAGCCTTACTGAAATCTAGGTAAGCAATGTCTACTGCACGACCCTGATCTATTATTTTAGTTACCCAATCAAAAAAAAATCAATAAGATAAGTTTGGCATGATCTCCCTGAAGTAAACCCATGTTGTCTCTGATCTTGTAAATCCATGTGATTTAAGATGTTCAACAATCCTATCCTTTAACATGGTTCCCATTACTTACCCCACTACTGAAGAACGGCTTACTGGCCTATAGTTGCTCAACTCCTACCTACTACCTTTCTTGTGAATGGGCACAACATTCGCTAACTTCCAATCTGCTGGGACTACTAACAATGAATGGTTAAATAAATCTGTTAATGGTTTTGCTAGTACACCACTAAGCTCTTTTTATAACTTTGGGTGTATTCCATCAGGCCCCATTGACTTTTTTGTCTTTACTTTTGAAAGTTGAAATAGAACCTCTTCCTATGTAAATTCACATGTAACAAATTACTCATTTGCCCTTTTTCCTAACTGAGGTCCAGTTCCTTAATTTTCATCTGTAAATACGAAACAAGAATATTTTTTGAGGCAGTCAGCTAGACCTTTATCCTCGTCTACATACCTTCCTTATTTTGTTTTTAATCTAACTAATCCTTGTTTTACTTTCCTTTTCATCTAAAAATGTTTTGTCCCCTTTTTTTACTGACTGTGCTATTTTCTCTTCTGTGTGTGATTTGGAAGCTCTTATAACTTGCTTAGCCTATTTCTGCCTATTCTTATAGGTATGTCTATCTTCCTTACTCTGTTTTTTTTTTTACAATTACTAAATGCTAACTTTGAGCTTTTTACTATTTTGGCCACATTTGTGGAGTACCGCAGTGGTTTCTTAAATGTTTTGCTTTTACTGACAAGCCTAATGCAATTTTCTGTTTCCTTTTAAATAATACCATTTCTCTTGGACTCCATTTAAATTGCTCCAATCTGATAATGACTCCTTTACACATATTCTAATTTTAGAAAAGTTTGTTTTTCTAAAGTCTAAAACTTTTGTTTTTGTGTGGTGTGACTCACTCACTGTTCTTATATTAAACTATACTGACTGATGATCACTGGATCCTACAGTAATTTCACCTACAGTAATATCTGATACCAAATCTCCATTTGTTAACACTAAATCTAGTATGGCCTCTTTACGAGTTGACTCCTCAACGACCTTTTTTAGAGACAATTCAAGTAGGGAGTTTAGAATACTGTACTATTGCACAATCTTTCAAAACTGCTCTGGCTGGAAAAAGTACTTTTTTACTCCATGATGTGAAGATGTGGCATAGCAATATACTTAAAGAATTATTCAGTGGGAGTTTTGCTGCTTGTTCCTGTCACCAGAACTTTACTTAAATATGGTCATTTGAATTTACAATTAAGATATCTGTAGTAAATCGCATCCTCTCTAAAAGAATATTCAGACATGTAACTCTTTCCCTAAATAAAAAATAAATAATACAATTTTTTAAATAATTTTAAAAATGTAAAAATATATTTTTTAAATTTCCTATATATATATATATGTAATTCTATTCTATATATGTAATTCTATTCTAACTGTATTTTGATATATATATATATATATATATATATATATATATATATTCATATCAAAATACAGTTCTAATGAAATTATATATAAATCTATGTATATACAAATAAATAAAAATAATATGAAATATACATATGTCCATATACATAATTACATAAATAATTCATAAATATACACAAAGACTTCAAATATATATATTTAATATATATTTAATATATATTTAAATTCTACTTGCATATTTATGTAATATTTTTACATAATAAAGTAAATTTATTGATTGCAATTTGGGGGACCTGCCTGACAACCAAGGCTGAAAGTCCAGATAATTTACTTTGCTCACACTATACTTAACTCTGTAATTTTCCAAGAAACCCTAAAACCTGTACATGGGGGGAACTGTTTTACTCAGTAGACTTCACTGAACACAAATATGAGTGTTTCAAAACAGTAAAACATATCACAGCGATGATATTGTCAGTGAAAGTGAACATTTTCGCATTTTTCACTCACAAATGGCACTTTCACTAATGATCTCATTGTTGTGATACATTTTACTGGTTTGAAATACTAATATTTGTGGTTAGCGAAGTCTCTCGAGTATAACATTACAGCTCTTAAAATTGGCTTCATATATACTTATAAAGAAAACATTGCTATTCTGCACAATTCCAAAGAAATAAAGGTTGGATCATTTTAATAGTTTATCAGTTAAAATAAAAATAATAAAATTCCATTGAAAAGTATATATATATTTCTACAAAATCAATCTCAAATAATTAAATTAGAAAAAGATAATTGTTTGCAGTTGGTTTCTGCCATTTAATCTGGAATATGCTGGTTTAAAGAGAAAGCCTAAGCACCAAAATAATTTCAATTTAGTGATGTGATTTTGGGACACATATGCTGCCCTTGCAGCCTTGCAGATGAAAATAGTGCTGTTTTCTGAGAAACAACTCTGTTTATATTTTAAAATCCCCACATATCTAGAGGCTGCCAGACTGACAGCAACTAGAGGCTTTGGTCTCAGATTAATGCTTCTCATTACTTTTCTATGAGAAGCATTATAGCGGCACTGCCACCATCCCCTAGAACATTTGTATCATTATGAAATACTCATATTGACTGTCTCAGGGACTAGTTTGTCTCAGTATTTTCCTACACTTGACTTTCCTAGACACTTAGCGGACATACCGCTATCTAGAAGTGTCAATACCCAGCCATCACCAGTGATGGCTGCAGGGAATTAGCTCTATGAAGAATCCCGCAATATTGCAGGACCCTTGATAGACTTCAATGCTGTACTCTTGCTCATCCGTAAGAGTACAGACATTACGTTGGCTCCCGGCACTAAAGTGCCAGGAGCAGAAGAGGACTGGCCAGAAGGAGATTGGAGCATCCAGAAGGGATGGGTTTGGGCAAGTTAAACTCATCGTGACATGAGATGGGAAAGCACCGAGCCGCACATGGAGCTTTGCCGAGAGCTAAATTAAGGTTATTAATCGTTATTTTCAAAACATTCTTTGAGCCTTTTTTCCAGGGAATACTGATAGAATAATGCCATTATTATTAATATTAATTATCTATTTGTTCAATAATGTGAATTTGGAAATTTAGAATACTATTTAATGGGTTTTATGCTATTGTTTACCTAAATTGCAAAAATAGCTAAATTAGGGATGTATTCCAAGTCAATTCTGTTTTTAGTTTAATTATTTTGGCATTAAATCTCAAATTCACTTGGAGTTTTTGTCAATTCTAACTCTGCTGAATAAACCTGTCTATCCGTGCACATATATAGAACACGTGAGAGGATTGCTTGGACTATTTAGGTGTTTTGATGGTTCACTGGTCATATTTTATGTTTTTTTTTTACATTATTTTGTTTTGTTTTTTGCTTTTATTTTAGTGAATATAATACTTAGATACAATGTTATCTGTGTAGTATTTGCAAGTTAGGTAAACAATAGCATAAAACCCATTAAATAGTATTTTTCATACTTATCTTTGTAACAAAACTTGGAAACAAAGTTTTGTTTTTAAGACATAGACGGAGCAACACTGAATCTCTGAGGCCACTTTTGTTGTGATTGCATATTTCACAAGAGAATAAGAGGAAAACCTTTCCACTAAAGTCATTAACATTTTTCCCTTCGGCCTTATTTTACGTATACTTTCTTTGCTGCAAAGTCCTAGCCTCCAGTGTAAGTAACCAAGATCAACAAACAAGCCATTGAAAGGGAAGGCGTTGTCGCCCCCTATGCTTCATTGACAATATTATTTTCTTTGCAGACTTTCATTTTTTTTTAAATTTACTTAGGAACTTAGTAACACTAGAAAAAAATAAGGACCTTTAAGAGCTTCCTTGCATTCCCAGTTTCTATGAAAAAAAACAAAAAAGTTTTCAAGTTCTCAAGTGAAATAATTGCAGACTGTATGATTCTGTAGTGCTACAAACATAATTTAAGAGAAATTAAAGGTAAACTTTAGTGTAAGGAATACAAAGATGCATTCCTAACACGATAGGGTCTCTCTGCTCCCCCTCCCTCTCACACTCCCTGAGGCAATTTTTTTTTTTTTACACTTACTTACTTATCGGCGCTGGGTCAAGCTGTACCTCAGCCAAACTCAGCTGATGGTGGGGACCTAATGCACATGTGGCGAACCCCCCGAGCTCATTAGACGTTCCCTAGTTCTTTCCTATGAGATTTTGCAAGATGCTGGATGTCCTCATGCAAAGCGTTCAGTGTAGCATAATGGAGTCAAACTCTGTGAAAGGCCAGAAAGTACCTCTAGTGACAGTCTGGGAGACAGCAACTAGAGACTGTCTTAACCCTCTAATGTAAACATTGCAGTTTTTTCTGAATGTTGCAGGGCTAAGGGAACAGGGACAGTGCACCAAGATCACTTCAATGAGATGAAGTGGTCTGGGTGCCTATAGTGCCTCTTAAAGTGTAACAGAAATAAATAAGTGAAATTTCGTTTTTTAAGTGTAAAGCTTGTTTTGTTGACATTAAATAAAGCTTTGTTATACATTTCAGAACAATTTAAGATATGTGCCTCTCTCTGACAAAATGTCCTTGATTTCATTTGAATCAGCAATGTGTTATTTAATATAAGGAATTGACAGGGACACAGAAGTACCAGTTTTGGGTACCCCTTCAAAAAAAGTATAAGGGTAGTGAATGGGGCCATGCTTAACCAAGTATGTTCATGATTCCCAGGACTCCTGTAAAACCCCTTCAATCTCTAGATGGCCACCCTAAGATTATGCTTAATCTGGCTATGCAAAGGGATATGAACACCTTATTTTGTCTTCCCTTGTGTATGAAATACACTTCAAAAACTCTGGAATCGTTCTCTCTACATTGTCCCTTACTTGCAGTTTTGATGATAATGTTGGGATCTGGTGATTAGTACAGCTGCATGCAATTATGCTTAGTTGTTATTATTACTGGGTGTACTGGCAAGAAAAATTATTTCCAGTAATACAGGTGAAATCAATAGAATGTAAATTCAGGCAGAGGTGGATTAAGTCAGCAGGCGTTGCAAAGTAGGGTCTCCAGGGCAGGTGGAAAGATCAAAGCTCTTTCTTGCCAGCTAGGCCACCCTGATAACAAGTGTAAGAAGTAGAACTTGAGCTGAACCAAGTTCTCTGCTCTATCTTTTGTGTCAGAGCATTGCAACGGGTCACCATGGCAATGCTCGGATAGATTCCCCCGCGCTGGTCGGAAGTAACTGTCTTCACCCACCGAGGCTGCATTTAGCTTTCTCTAAATGCATGCATTTAGTTAAAGCAGCATCTTCCTCTAGACCACCAGGAATCAAAATTACCCCCTCCCTTGCACAAGGTGAGCTTCAGGGAGGGGTGAATTATCTTCTTTTTTTATTAAAAATGTTTTGTTTTGGGGGGGCGGAGCCAAGCCACTGAACCAAGCGGCCGCATTTCACTTAGAAGACGAACGCTTCTATAGCCACATAATTGGGTCTATACCACCCCAAACTACCGGCAAATCACCCCAAGCCCTGACCCACAAGCCATGGGGAAGAAAAAAAAAATTGATATACATGGGCATGATTATGGGCGACCTATGGCGCCAGGCCCGGAGTGGAGCCCAAGATGGCCGACGGCTCGGATGCTGACACAGAAATCTCGGAGGATTATTCCCTGGGAATGACAGAGGGGAGCACAGTGGAGCAGCAGGTCACCAAACCCTCCATCTCTCCACCAGACTCTGCCCCGGTAACGACGGCGATCATGAGAGAGCTCCTCGCGGAACTCAGACAGAACCTCTAGGCCGACATGGCCCAACTCCGACAAGAGGTTCGAGGCCTAACAAACTGCATGGGGGCCAAAGAAAGCGACCCCACAAAAATACCTAACAGACAGCCCAAATCCAGCGGGCTGTACAGAAGCTGCAGGCATAACAAACTAGAATGGATCAGAGGTTTGCAATGGCGGAGGACCAGAGGCGCAGTCTAAATTTCAAGATAAGAGGTATTTCAGAGGAAACTCTGGAGAATGAGACACCACACCTGCTGCGGCGACTCCTTGCAGTGCTACTACCACCCAGGCAGGCAAAACAGGTGGGCCTGGAGGGGATGTTCCACCTGCAAAAATCTGCAAAAGCACCAAGCTTGGCACCAAGAGACCTACTGGTGAAATTTCAGAGCAGCAAGGATAGATCAGCGGTTATGGGAGCTGTTCGGAACCACTCACCCACGCCATGGCATGGAGAAGATCGCTACAGGACTTCACAACCCTGCTCTGAGCCAAAGGCATCTCATATCGATGGAAATTACAACACATTTTGGAGGTCCAACATGGCACCGCAACACACACTATTCGGGACTTACGGGAAGCGAGCGACCTGTTGCCTGTCTTGGGACTGCCTAAGGATGCTCTGAAAACAGCTAAACCTCACACCACGGGCCCTGCAATCCACACATGGAATCAAGAGACAGTACTCCCTTTTGTACCCCGGGAGACACGGCCAGATGCCTATGTGACGGTCACTACTTGATTGGACTTGGACACCCACTAGGACCGGTGGCCACTCCAACAGCTGACGTTCAAATGCTCTAATTTACTTTTATTGTGTTAATTTATGTTTTTCACTCGGTTTTATTTTCCTTTATTTCCACCTCACTGGTTATTTCATATTCCATGCAAGGTCTCCCACACAGGTAACGCCTAGAATAGCACTCACGCCTTGAGTTCCCAAGGGGACCACACCCCCTTTCCCAGGTAGCAACAAGTAGACTCACGGCTTCTCGTACAACGACACTGGACACACAACACTGGCACTGGGGGCACTGCAGTCCCCTCTGGAGCTCAAGGCGCATAACAGGGATGAGACATCACCCCTTTGGGGCCACCTACACTTAACATCGACAGGTGCGGTTTAACTCCCCATGACCACGGCCCCCGATGATGACCTAAGCATAGATGAAGCACTGTCATCCCCCCCCCCCAGAGGGGCACTCCACCCCCCCCCCCCCAAAGGGGCCACTCCACCACACGCACAACGACCTCTAGTCCTTATAAACCCCTATGGGACTCAAGCCAACTATGACCCATGAGTACACCACAAATATCTAAACTGTGCTGTCAATCTACAGGTCATATTGTCTTATCCATAGACCTGTAACGAGAGCTCCACCAATGACACTTTTTGTCAATGCTTCTTTTCTCTGCACAAAAACATAAAAAGTTTATATTACCTGTTAACAAGACTAGGTAGAAATGCTAGCCTGACAGATGTTAATATAGCCTTAACTTTTCTGTAAAAATAACAATGTGCAGCTCGCTCAGTGCCCAGTACAACCTATTGATGTTATCTGAATGCGTGCTGTTGTGGCACATTGTTTATGCTTGTTATTCTTATGCACAAGTAAAATAAAGAATAAAAAAAATGTGTTTTGTTTTGTGTTTAATTTTTTTTATTATTTCCATTTAGTCCCCATCCTCCCACTACAGCCCCTATCCCCTATTAACTTGCCCTAACCCCAACTCTAGCCCCTATCCCCCCACTAGAATCCTTATCTTCTACTATAACCCCAAGTCCCATTACAAAAGCCCTACTACTTCACTACAGCCCCTACCCCCTACTACAGCCCTTATATCCTACTACAGTCTATATTCTCCATTACAGCTCTATTCCATGCTCCAGCTCACAATAAAACCCCTATCAACCCACTTCAGCCAAAATTCCCCCACTAGAGCCCCTACCTGTCACTACAGTCCCCACCCCCTGCTAGAGCCCCTATCTCTAACTCATTACACCCCCCATTACATCACCCCTACCCCTCTTGAACTCATATCTCCTACTATAGCCCCTATTCCACCTACAAAAGCCTCTTCCATTTCCACTACAGCCCTTATCCCCCCTACTACAGCCCATATTGCCTACTAAAGTCCATATTCCCCATTACAGCCCTATCTCATACTACAGCTCATATCCACACACTACTATCCATATCTCTCCACTACAGCTCATACCCCTACCTACCACTACAACCTACTGCCCCCTAGTAGAACCCATACCTTTCACTACAGCCCTTAGCCTCCCACTACAACCGAGCCTCCCACTACAATACCCTTCCCCCACTACAGCCCACTTCCAGTGCCCTTCCCAAGATTAGGTTCTGGATCCATTTCATTTTACTATAAAACTGTTAAAATGCACGCATTTAGTGAATGGAACTTGAAATCTAACATTTCTAAAACATAGAGGCCTTTTAGTAGACTACTTTTTCTAATTGCCAATTTGGTCTCCATCATAAAGCCCTTGGATCTGTTCTGTGAATCAGACAGCTGAGTGTTGTGTGTGTTTGTGTGGTGTCTGAGTGCTAAATGTATAAGGAGTTGAGTGTGAGTGTTTGTTGTATGCTGTGTGTATGGTGACCAATTGTGGCTGTGTGTAGTAGCTGATTTGTTTGTGTGGAGGAAGCTATGTGTGTGTGTGTGTGTGTGTGTGTGTGTGTGTGTGTAGGAGAAAGTACTGTGTTTGATGGGGAAGGAGATTGATTGCATGAGGGGGGCCTTCCCACATTTCTTTCTTCATATATTTTTTATTTTATTTGGCCCTCTCCTTTTGGCAGGGTATAATCCCTTGTTGTCCAAATTAGGACTTTCTGGCCTTGATTCCTTGTGGTCTGGTGGGCGAGCATTGTGGACTGCATCTCTTTCAGGTACAGATAACTTTAAGAGCTCCCTTGCAGTCCTAGAGCTCAGTCAGTGACTTAGAGTACTCCTGCTGCTCTCAGTTATTGAGAAGCACTGGGAGTGTGAGGAAGTCCTTAAAGCTATCTGCAACTAATGCAGGTCACAACTCTCCCTCAGTTGTAGTGATGGGGCAAAGGGTGGTGCAAGGAGGTATTTTGGTCTCCAAGCTAGCTTAAGGTGGGAACCCTCACAGTAAGACCTGGCCTGACCCCACAGGAACAGATAGGGGCTCACTGGTCCTTGTCTGCACCTGGGCCCTATATGGCCAGATATGCCACCTAAAGGTTAGTCCAGCTCTGATCGTAGTAACTTCAAATGAAGTCAAATAAATGAATAACCAATTTGAGATGGTTAGACAGAATTCAGAACAGAGTGAAATTGAAAGAATTAAAGAAATCATTCTGCATATAGCTGTAGGTTTACTAAAGTCTGGTCACTAGGCAAAAAATACCCTTGTCACTTTTTCTCTGAAAGCATAAACCTTTAGAGTTCAGAGAATGGTCATTATCTCCATTTAAGCTCAGTTATACTTTAATTAATTGCCTTTGGTAAGAAAATAATAGAAAATGTCTATTACCTCTATTTATGCATGAAACACATGTACTGTTAAAAGTGACACAGTAGGCTCTGTTACTGCTGTATCTCATTAAAGTTGTTATAAACTTAAACAGCCTTTAATGTTTTAATGTGATTTTCAAAGTGAGTGTCAACTGACCACTTTCAGCCTATCACAGTGCCAATTGTTAATATGAATGGTTATTGCTAGGAGAAGAGTGTAATTATCTGCCTTAACTATACCTCCAATGCGGACTGGGCCGTGGGTTAATAGGGTCAAAGCATCATAACTATTTAATGCGATGAAATGGTTATAGTGCCTACAGTGTCTGTTTACGTTGTTTTCGC
Source organism: Pelobates fuscus (assembly GCF_036172605.1). Classification (NCBI taxonomy): domain Eukaryota; kingdom Metazoa; phylum Chordata; class Amphibia; order Anura; family Pelobatidae; genus Pelobates; species Pelobates fuscus. The sequence goes on from NC_086319.1 coordinate 186,673,400, forward strand.
CATGTAGCACTGCTCAAATTTGGAAGATGAAACTTTGAAATGTCATATGTCTGCAATTTTATGCATGTAATGGTTTGTTGCCACAATTCAGCAGATGTGTTGCAAATGTTCAATCAAAATAAGAAGTTTAATGTTTAATGTAATTTTCTCCTACAAAGATTTAAAGATCAATCTTTAAATACGGTTTTATTTAAAAATCTGTTATAGAAAAAGATCAACTGCTGTATAGCAAAGTTCAATGGAATAATAAAGGGCTCTGTATTTTAACAAATAAACACAGGTGATGTCCCTGAACTATTTCCTCTCCCCATGGTTTTCCAATGACAAGCTGTCATTTGGATTGTTTACAGTGTCGTTACTTATTAACTCAATACAGACTATGATTTATTTGCACAAAATGTCATATGTGATGCAGTATTTGTATCAATGTAAAAACATAAACAAACACTGTCAAAGAGTAATAATCTGTTAAAATGAAATCTAGGAAAGAAGTCATATAATTTGACCAAAAGAAATGAAAAAACCTACTTCTTCCTCTTCCAGTCCGGTAAGGTCCCAGAAGTAGCTCAGCCGCATTTGTAACCTCTTCCAGTGCTCAAGAAATAAGGTAGCTGAAAAAGATATATATAAAAGAAGTTCAAAATGTAACATATGTAAAATATGGTACAAGATAGTTACTTTTGACACTGAACTGATTTTGCTTTACAATGACTATTGGGCATTACTAATATCCCCAACACAAAAACAAAAATCAAAGTCTTCTTGTAGAGTGCAATGTTTCTCCAGCTCAGATCACATGCGCAGTGGGGAGGAAGAGATTATTAACATTAAAAAAAAAATAAAAAAATTTTGTACTGGAGAGAGATGGGAAGGATCGCAATGTGTGCAGAAGGGTAAAGCAAGCCTCCATTTGTAGGTATGCTGCTTGAAAGAGAGAAGATTATCAAATTTGTTACTAACAGGCAGTGTGTGCTGATAACAGTTGTTTAACATGCACAGAATTGACTTTAGGCAACCCGGAATAGAGTTTGCCAGTGATGTAATTGGCCCCCTGGCATACGAGTGCAAATATCTTTAAGCAGAAATACTGCACATCCAGGCTAATAATGCCATGACCATTTCAAGACACTGAAGTGGTCATGGTGTTTGGAGTAACCCTCTAATTTGAAATAGTGTAATTTTCAATATATTGTGCAGGAACGGTCCCGATTACTAAATTCTCTGTGGAGCATGGATGGCCCATTTAATGCTAGCTGCTCTGGCTTTTATCAACCATGTTTTCCATGATGCTCTGCCTCTTGTATGCATAGTGAGCATTTGTTGACCATGTGACCACAAAAGCTCACAGCACATGGACAACAGTGGCATGGAATAGCTATGTTATCCCAACTTATATACAGAATAGCAGGTAAGACCAGTGATGACTAATGGTGCATTTCAGTTTTTTGTTTTTTTTGTAGTAACATGTGGTGTATCCTGGTTTTGTGCTGCCCTAGGCAGGACGAAACTCAGGCGCTACCCCCCGCACGCCACCTTTACCCAATCCTTCCCCCCTGCCCCGCATTCTAAATACACACACACATTCACTGACAGAAACACATACTCACTAACAGACACACACACTCACACTCACTAACAGACACTCACTCACTAACAGACACACACTCACTCACTAGCAGACACACACATACTCACTAACAGACACACTGGCACACACACACACACACTAACAGACAGACACACACTAACAGACACACACTAACAGACACACACTAACAGAGACACACACTAACAGACAGACACACACACTAACAGACACACACACACACACTAACAGACACACACACACACACTAACAGACACAAACACACACACACTAATAGACAGACACACACTAGCAGACAAACACACTCACATTAACACTCACTTTATTTTTTTTTTATTTAACCCCCCCAGCCGTCTTACCTTTAGGAATGCTGGGGGGGGGGTTCTCCCTCTCCCTGGGGCTGCCAGACAGGCTGATGGGCTGGTTGCTGGGCGGGCGGCGCTGTCGAGGGAGCACTTTCCCCTGAGCACTCTGCTCGGCTCCCTCGCGCGCCGCCCGCAGAGTGAGGCTGGGAGCCGGAATATGACGCCTCACTCTGCGGGCGGCGTGCGAGGGAGCTGAGCAGACAGCTCAGGGGAAAGTGCTCCCTCGCCAGCGCCGCCCGCCCAGCAGCCAGCAAGGCTAACAAGCCATTTGCCCTGGGCATTTGGGGGCGGCTTTTTTTGGTGCCCCCTGGAAAATGCCGCCCAAGACAAATGCCTTGTTTGTCTCGCGGCTAAAACGTCCCTGCTCATGTATATGTATATTTTTTATTTAACAGGATATACTTATGTAGCCTTCATTTTGTTTTCACCTGCAAATCAAAATGAAGTTACAAAATGGCACTCTACATTCTTGGCCTTTACTGTAGCACATTGTGTGTCTGCATTATTCAGCAATAGACTGCATATGACTTTTTGCCCAGAATCAAGGGGCAGGAGAGGAGGGGCAGCCAGTCCTCTAGTTCTATGTTCTGCTAGACAATATAAATATTTTCTCCTGGGTTTATATTATTGCTTCCACTGCAAAATAAACTGGTTCTCAAGATATTGCAGATACAATACTGTCAAAAAGTGCTATTTAATGTACTGTCTCTGACAATACTATTATAAAACACGTTACAGAACGTTAAAGGATAATTATAGGCACCCAGATAACATAATCTCAATGAAGTGATCTGTTTGCAGTGAAAACAGTCAGGAAGGAATATTCACCCATGGAAATAGCTTCTTGAACATAAATGATAATTCAGCAAAATATAAAAGCACAAATCCAGATGTTCTGTAATAATTTACGAAATAGTTATAGTAATGTGCTAAATACTGCCGACAAACAAAATTCTTTCAGACTTTCTACAGACTAACTGTAAACAGACTTATATAAATTGAAAGGAAGAATCCACTTGAATAGGTGAGACTGCCCTGAAGTTTTCCATAGAGTTGTAAAATGTTGTTGTTACTGGACTCAATTTTCTGAATTCAGGATTTTTTTAAATCAGGAACATACAATCCAACCTCACAAAGTGACACTTGGCAACATAACACCACCTTTATATATTTCCAATAAACCTAAGCCTTTTTCAACATGGTACGTGTGTATGATTTGAAGAACTTAAAGAGTTTTTAGTCGAGTAGCCAGTATGATGTAATTTTGTGCTCTACTTTTGGATAATGATGTACAAACAGAGAAATATCATTTGGATGTGCATATAGCATCTTTTTAAAACAAAGTACACATTTTTCACTAATGGGACTATCATAAATCTTCAAAATATATCACTGCAGAGCAATATATATAAGGTAGTGTTTCCCAATAAGTGTTCCACAGAACCCGTGAGAACAAAATTGGGGTTCTGCATCGATTTGCCCATCGGATGGCCCAAGCATTTATGGCCACCCGAAGGGTATCGCTAAACAGTCAGGCGACCGGTCCCTTGATGTATTGGATGCTGGGAGGATGTGACAGCACTTCCTCCCAGACAGAGCACACCGCCTGGAGGGGGAGAGGGAGCAGCGGGGACTGAGCAGAACACCAACCTCAGCCAGCAGCACTGAAGATCCTTCTGCAGAAAAAAGGTAAGTGAAAAGCAAATGTAAACATATGTGTGTGCATATGTGTCTGTGTGTGTGTATCTCCTAATGTGTGTGAGTCTGTGTGTGTATGTGCCAGTTTGTGTATCTGTGTATCAAGGTGTGTGTATGTGTCACTGTGTGTGCGTATATATGTGTGTCAGTGTCTGTGTGTGTCAGTTTGTTTGTATCTGTGTATCAAGGTGTGTGTATCTGTCAGTATGTGTATCTGTGTGTCAGTGTGTGTATCTGTGTGCCGCTATGTGCCAGGGTGTGTGTACCTGTGTATCATACACACACACACACACGCACAGGTACACACTGACACACAGATACAAACACTGGCACACACAAACAGATACACACACACCTTGACACACAAATACAAACTGTGTGTCAAGGTCTGTGTATCTGTGTGTCAGTGTGTGTATCTGTGTGCCACTATGTGCCAGTGTGTGTGTATCTGTATGTCAGATACATAAACATACAGATACACGCTGACACACAGATACACACACTGGCACATACAAACACAGATACACACACACACCTTGACACACACCGGCACATACAAACACAGATACACACACTTTGACACACAGATACACACACTTTAACACACAGATACACACACAGATACAAACTGTGTGTCAAGGTCTGTGTATCTGTGTGTCAGTGTGTGTATCTGTGTGCCATTATGTGCCAGGGTGTGTGTACCTGTGTATCATACACACACACACACACACACTCACAGGTACACACTGACACACAGATACAAACACTGGCACATGCAAACAGATACACACACCTTGACACACAGATACAAACTGTGTGTCAAAGTCTGTGTATCTGTGTGTCAGTGTGTGTATCTGTGTGCCACTATTTGCCAGTATGTGTGTATCTGTATGTCAGATACATACACACACAGATACACACTGACACACAGATACACACACTGGCACATACAAACACGGATACACACATCTTGACACACACTGGCACATAAAAACACAGATACACACACTTTGACACACAGATACACACACTTTGACACACAGATACATACACACACACACATATACACACTGTGTGTCAATGTGTGTGTATCTGTGTGTCAAGGTGTGTGTATCTGTGTGCCACTATGTGCCAGTGTGTGTATCTGTGTGTCAGATTCATACACATAGACACACAGATACACACACTGGCTGGCACATACAAACACAGATATACATACCTTGATACACAGTGTGTATATGTGTGTGTGTGTGTGTGTGTGTGTACACACACTTTGACACACAGATACACACAGGGGTCAAGTCCTGGGTAAAAAAGTGCAGGAACTCACCCCAGATCCACTCCCCGCCCCCTCCCCCCAAAAAAATTATACGCTTGTATGCAGGGGCTGAGTAAGGGCACGGGGCTGAGGAGGGGGACAGGAGCTGAGGAAGAGGGACAGGAGGGTGAGAGTGGGGGGGGGGAGGGGGGCATGGGCTGAGGAAGGGAACATGGGCTGAGGTAAGGGATAGGGGCTGAGGAAAGGGACAGGAACTGAGGGGCTGAGGAAAGGGACAGGAACTGAGGGGCTGAGGAAGAGGGACAGGGGCTGAGGAAGAGGGACAGGGGCTGAGGAAGAGGGACAGGGGTTGAGGAAGAGGGACAGGGGCTGAGGAAGAGGGACAGGGGCTGAGGAAGAGGGACAGGGGCTGAGGAAGAGGGGCAGGGTTGAAGAAGAGGGGCAGGGACTGAGGAGGGGGACAGGGGCTGATGCTCGTATGCAGGGGCTGAGTAAGAGCACTGGGCTGAGTAAGGTGGACAGGGGCTGAGTAGGGGGACAGGGGCTGAGTAAGGTGGACAGGGGCTGAGTAAGGTGACAGTGCTGTGGAAAAGGGACAGGAGCTTAGGAGGAGGGGGGGGGACATGGGTTGAGGAAGGGGCCATGGGCTGAGTAAGGTGGCAGGGCTGAGGAAGAGGGACAGGAGCTTAGGTGGAGGGGGGGGGGGCATGGGCTGAGGAAGGGGCCATGGGCTGAGGAGGGGGACAGAGGCTGAGGAGGGGGACAGGGCCTGAGTAAGAAGACAGGGACTGAGGAGGGAGAAAGGGACTGAGTAAGGGGACAGGGCTTGAGGAGGGGGACAGAGACTGAGGAAAGGGACAGGGACTGAGGAGGGGGGGCAAGGACTGAGGAGGGAGACCGGGCTTGAGGAGGGGGGCAGGGACTGAGGAGGGAGACAGGGACTGAGTAACGGGACAGGGCCTTAAATAGGGGGACAGGGACTCGGGAAAGGGACTTAGGAGGGGGACAGGGACTGAGGAGGGAGACAGGGACTGAGGAGGGGGACAGGGACTGAAGAGGGGGACAGGGACTGAGGAGGGGGACAGGGACTGAGGAGGGGGACAGGGACTGAGGAGGGAGACAGGGACTGAGGAGGGAGACAGGGACTGAGGAGGGAGACAGGGACTGAGGAGGGAGACAGGGACTGAGGAGGGGGACAGGGACTCGGGACAGGGACTTAGGAGGGGGACATGGACTGAGGAGGGAGACAGGGACTGAGGAGGGAGACAGGGACTGAGGAGGGGGACAGGAACTGAGGAGGGGGACAGGGACTGAGGAGGGGGACAGGGACTGAGGAGGGGGACAGGGACTGAGGAGGGGGGCAGGGACTGAGGAGGGGGACAGGGACTGAGGAGGGGACAGGGACTGAGGAGGGGGACAGGGACTCAGGAAAGGGACAGGGACTCAGGAAAGGGACAGGGCCTGAGGAAAGGGACAGGGACTCAGGAAAGGGACAGGGCCTGAGGAAAGGGACAGGGCCTGAGGAAAGGGACAGGGCCTGAGGAAGGGGGACAGGGCCTGAGGAAGGGGGACAGGGCCTGAGGAAGGGGGACAGGGCCTGAGGAAGGGGGACAGGGCCTGAGGAAGGGGGACAGGGCCTGAGGAGGGAGACAGAGCCTGAGGAAGGGGAACAGGGCCTCAGGAAAGGGACAGGCCTGAGGATGGGGGCAGGGACTGAGGAGGGGGACAGGGACTGAGTAAGGGGATAGGGCTTGAGGAGGGGGGCATGGACTGGGGAAAAGGACTAAGGAGGGAGACAGGGACTGAGGAGGGGGGACAGGGCCTTAAATAGGGGGACAGGGACTGAGGAGGGGGGACAGGGCCTTAAATAGGGGGACAGGGACTGAGGAGGGGGGACAGGGACTGAGGAAAGGGATAAAAAAACAAAAAACCTAAAGTGCCTTCCCCCCTCCCTGAGGCTTACCTTGGGCCAGGAGGGGTGGGACAGGATCTGGAACCTGCAGCCTGCAGTCAGTGGAGTAAGCCGGCCTCTCCTGATGATGTCAGGAGGAGGGGGCGTGGCTTCCTCTGCTCCCCAGCGGTCCTGTGAGAAGAGCAGAGAAAGTCACGCCCCCTCCTACTGACATCATCAGGAGAGGCCGGACGACTCCACTGACTGCAGGGGGAGAGGTGAGTTTAGAAATCCGAGTCCCCAGTCAGAGGCAGGGGATTCGGATTTGTGCTCCCCCTGCTCTCGCAGCCGCTTGTGCCAGCCCTGGGTCCTGCAGGACTAGTAATGGGAACGGCGTTCCTGCTGTGGAAAAAGTGCAGGAACGCCGTTCCCACGCGTTCCTGCAGGACTCGAGCCCTGGATACACACACCTTGACACACAGATACATACACACAAACACACACACACACACACACAGATAGACACTGTGTGTCAAGGTGTCTGTATCTGTGTGTCAGTGTGTGTATCTGTGTGTCAGATACATACACAGTAACAGAGACACATTGTCACACGGACACACACCGGCACATACAAAAAAAAAGGTTTATGCAACGGCGCAATTTTTTTGTTTTTGTTTTTTTATCAGGCAGGAGGGGGGTTCCACGATGTTGATACACACATATATCAAAGGGTTCCATGGGAACAATTCATTGTAAACCCCTGATATAAGGTATGCAAATCTTTTTGGAACAGAGAAACATCCATTGCTAGGCAGTTCTAAGATAGAAAGAACCTTGTTAATGAGCGGGGAAACAAAGCAAAACAAGGCAGCTACAGGCATTCAAACTATATATGGATAATATATATATTTACCAGGTACTCACATATGGTATGTACTCACATACCTGGTGAATATACACGGACATGTGAACTTTGTAGTTTATATCATTAATCAGTATGGAGACATGTGACCTCTCAGTTCCACGAGCATTGCAATATATTATTTACACTGCATGTAAGGCTGTACATTGACTTCCTTGAACGTCATGGAATCCCAAAGTATATAAAAAAAGCAACTTTTTTATTTAAAAAAAAAAAAACAGATCCTCTATAATCCTCTATCAGATATAGACACAAAGCAAAGCATCATCTCCAGTTCATTGAGTGAAAATAAAAGTACCTTCACTTTACTGCAAAGGGAAGAACAGTTCCCAGAGCTCAGTTCAATATGCTTCTCTTGAGATGAGGCAACGCTGGTGAATGACTGCATAAAAACAATTTCTAACTAGAAAAGCTACAATTTCTGGGGAAATTGTGAAGTGTTCTTGCCTCCATCAGTAGTCTACAACAGGAGTGGGCGGAGTAACTGTTATTATTTATTTATATAGCACATTTAATTGCAATGTTGTTGCCCAAAGTGCTTCACAGTTACATTAAAACATACAGTTATAAAAACATTAGCAGGTGTAAAAGGCTTTGTCTATGACATCACTTGCTGCTGCAGCCTGGCACAGGTCAGAGTATTTTTGCGGTTGCCATCTTCAAACGGTCATATTTTTAAAACTATACATCCTACAGCGAAGAGCTTTATATTGTGAGAATCACAAGACCCATACCTACATTTTGATGTATAGTATGTCTCTGAGATATTAACAAATGTGAGCTTTGCAGAGTGGATTTTCAATGAATGTCAATGGACGGCATGAGTTGCAACAAATGGTCATATTGTGAAAACTATTCGGACTATGGCTTAGCTGTGGACATTTTTAGTGACACCGCGGATAGCTGAACGTTTTGATATAAGATTTGTGTAGGTGGGCCTGAAAATGAGGGAGTGGTGGCAGTTTAGAAATCATGTCCTGATTTTTCAGCTTTTGCCAGTTCCCACTCTAGCTTTGCCATTCATTCCTATGGGACAAATTTCGCCACAAGAACGACGATATTCCGAGAACCATTCGGCGAAACGTTCCACAAAGTAATAGCAATCCGATCGGGAACAATCTGCACGTTTTGGTATATTTTTGTCTATGTAGTGTAAAAACTGTGGGAGGAGTTAGGGTGGCAAATTTGGCTATGATAAGAATAATAATAACTAGAAAAGCTACAATTTCTGGGGAAATTGTGTGAAGTGGTCTTGCCTCCACCAGTAGTCTACAACTGGAGTGGGCGGAGTAACTGTTATTATTTATTTCTATAGCACATTTAATTGCAACGTTGTTGCCCAAAGTGCTTCACAGTTACATTAAAACATACAGTTATACAAACCATTAGCAGGTGCAAAAGGCCCTGTCTATGACATCACTTGCTGCTGCAGCCTTGCACAGGTCAGAGTATTTTTGCGGTTGCCATCTTCAAACGGTCATATTTTAAAAACTATAAATCCTACAGTGAAGAGCTTTATATTGTGAGAATCACAAGACCCAGACCTACATTTTGATGTATAGTATGTCTCAGAGATATTAACAGTGAAGGCACAGTCGCAGTTTAGAAATTGCCCTTCAAATGTGAGCTTTGCAGAGTGGAGTTTCAATGAATGTCAATGGACTGCGTGAGTTGCAAACAAATGGTCATATTGTGAAAACTATAAGGACTATGGCTTAGCTGTGGATATTTTTAGTGGCAGCAGGGATAGCTGAACGTTTTGATATAAGATTTGTGAAGGTGGGCCTGAAAATGAGGGAGTGGTGGCAGTTTAGAAATCATGTCCTGATTTTTCAGCTTTTGCCAGCTCCCACTCTAGCTTTGCCATTCATTCCTATGGGCCAAATTTCGCCACAAGAACGACGATATTCCGAGAACCATTCGCCGAAACGTTCCACAAAGTAATAGCAATCCGATCGGGAACAATCTGCACGTTTTGGTATATTTTTGTCTATGTAGTGTAAAAACTGTGGGAGGAGTTAGGGTGGCAAATTTGGCTGTAATAAGAATAATAATAATAATAATAATAACTAGAAAAGCTACAATTTCTGGGGAAATTGTGAAGTGTTCTTGCCTCCACCAGTAGTATACAACTGGAGTGGGCGGAGTAACTGTTATTTATTTATATAGCACATTTAATTGCAACGTTGTTGCACAGTTACATTAAAACATACAGTTATAAAAACATTAGCAGGTGCAAATGGCCCTGTCTATGACATCACTTGCTGCTGCAGCCTTGTACAGGTCAGAGTATTTTTGCGGTTGCCATCTTCAAACGGTCGTATTTTAAAAACTATAAATCCTAGAGTGAAGAGCTTTATATTGTGAGAATCACAAGACCCAGACCTACATTTTGATGCATAGTATGTCTCTGAGATATTAACAAGGAAGGCACAGTCGCAGTTTAGAAATTGCCCTTCAAATGTGAGCTTTGCAGAGTGGCGTTTCAATGAATGTCAATGGACTGCGTGAGTTGCAAACAAATGGTCATATTGCGAAAACAATCAGGACTATTTTTAGTGGCAGCAGGGATAGCTGAACGTTTTGATATAAGATTTGTGTAGGTGGGCTTGAAAATGAGGGAGTAGTGGCAGTTTAGAAATCTTGTCCTGATTTTTCAGCTTTTGCCAGCTCCCACTCTAGCTTTGCCATTTATTCCTATGGGACAAATTTCGCCACAAGAACGACGATATTCCGAGAACCATTCAGCGAAATGTTCCACAAAGTAATAGCAACGCGATCGGGAACAATCTGCACGTTTTGGTAAATTTTTGTCTATGTAGTGTAAAAACTGTGGGAGGAGTTAGGGTGGCAAATTTGGCTATAATAAGAATAATAATAATAATAATAATATATATGTGAGATAACATTAAGTGGTCTTGCTATGCAAGAACACTTAATAATATATATGTGAGATAACATTAAGTGGTCTTGCTAGGCAAGAACACTTAATAATAATAATAATAATATATATGTGAGATAACATTAAGTGGTCTTGCTATGCAAGAACACTTAATAATAATAATAATAATAATATATATGTGAGCTAACATTAAGTGGTCTTGCTATGCAAGACCACTTAATAACTAAAAAAGCTACAATTTCTGGGGAAATTGTGTGAAGTGTTCTTGCATCCACCAGTAGTCTATAACTGGAGTGGGCGGAGTAACTGTTATTATTTATTTATATAGCACATTTAATTGCAACATTGTTGCACAGTCACATTAAACCATACAGTTATAAAAACATTAGCAAGTGCAAAAGGCCCTGTCTATGACATCACTTGCTGCTGCAGCCTGGCACATTTCAGAGTATTTTGGCGGTTGCCATCTTCAAACGGTCGTATTTTAAAAACTATACATCCTACATCGAAGAGATTTATATTGTGAGAATCATAAGACCCAGACCTACATTTTGCTGTATAGTATGTCTCTGAGATATTAACAATGAATGCGCAGTCGCAGTTTAGAAATTGCCCTTCAAATGTGAGCTTTGCAGAGTGGAGTTTCAATGAATGTCAATGGAAGGCGTGAGTTGCAAACAAATGGTCATATAGTGAAAACTATCAGGACTATGGCTTAGCTGTGGACATTTTTAGTGGCAGCAGGGATAGCTGAACGTTTTGATATAAGATTTGTGTAGGTGGGCCTGAAAATGAGGGAGTGGTGGCAGTTTAGAAATTTCAGCTTTTGCCAGCTCCCACTCTAGCTTTGCCATTCATTCCTATGGGACAAATTTCGCCACAAGAACGACGATATTCCGTGAACCATTCAGCGAAACGTTCCACAAAGTAATAGCAATCCGATCGGGAACAATCTGCACGTTTCAGTAAATTTTTGTCTATGTAGTGTAAAAACTGTGGGAGGAGTTAAGGTGGCAAATTTGGCTATAATAAGAATAATAATAACTAGAAAAGCTACAATTTCTGGGGAAATTGTGAAGTGTTCTTGCCTCCACCAGTAGTATACAACTGGAGTGGGCGGAGTAACTGTTATTATTTATTTATATAGCACATTTAATTGCAACGTTGTTGCACAGTTACATTAAAACATACAGTTATAAAAACATTAGCAGGTGCAAATGGCCCTGTCTATGACATCACTTGCTGCTGCAGCCTTGCACAGGTCAGAGTATTTTGGCGGTTGCCATCTTCAAACGGTCGTATTTTAAAAACTATAAATCCTACAGTGAAGAGCTTTATATTGTGAGAATCACAAGACCCAGACCTACATTTTGATGTATAGTATGTCTCTGAGATATTAACAATGAAGGCACAGTCGCAGTTTAGAAATTGCCCTTCAAATGTGAGCTTTGCAGAGTGGAGTTTCAATGAATGTCAATGGACTGCATGAGTTGCAAACAAATGGTCATATTGTGAAAACTATCAGGACTATGGCTTAGCCGTGGACATTTTTAGTGGCAGCAGGGATAGCTGAACATTTTGATATAAGTTATGTGTAGGTGGGCCTGAAAATGAGGGAGTGGTGGCAGTTTAGAAATCATGTCCTGATTTTTCAGCTTTTGCCAGCTCCCACTCTAGCTTTGCCATTCATTCCTATGGGACAAATTTCGCCACAAGAACGACGATATTCCGAGAACTATTCGGCGAAACGTTCTACAAAGTAATAGCAATCCGATCGGGAACAATCTGCACGTTTTGGTACATTTTTGTCTATGTAGTGTAAAAACTGTGGGAGGAGTTAGGGTGGCAAATTTGGCTATAATAAGAATAATAAGAATAATAATAATAACTAGAAAAGCTACAATTTCTGGGGAAATTGTGTGAAGTGTTCTTGCCTCCATCAGTAGTCTACAACTAGAGTGGGCGGAGTAACTGTTAGTATTTATTTATATAGCACATTTAATTGCAATGTTGTTGCCCAAAGTGCTTCACAGTTACATTAAAACATACAGTTATAAAAAATTAGCAGGTGTAAAAGGCTTTGTCTATGACATCACTTGCTGCTGCAGCCTTGCACAGGTCAGAGTATTTTGGCGGTTGCCATCTTCAAATGGTTTTATTTTAAAAACTATAATTCCTACAGTGAAGAGCTTTATATTGTGAGAATCACAAGACCCAGACCTACATTTTGATGTATAGTATGTCTCTGAGATATTAACAATGAAGGTACAGTCGCAGTTTAGAAATTGCCCTTCAAATGTGAGCTTTGCAGAGTGGAGTTTCAATGAATGTCAATGGAAGGCGTGAGTTGCAAACAAATGGTCATATTGTGAAAACTATCAGGACTATGGCTTAGCCGTGGACATTTCTAGTGGCAGCAGGGATAGCTGAACGTTTTGATATAAGATTTGTGTAGGTGGGCCTGAAAATGAGGGAGTGGTGGCAGTTTAGAAATCATGTCCTGATTTTTCAGCTTTTGCCAGCTCCCACTCTAGCTTTGCCATTCATTCCTATGGGACAAATTTCGCCACAAGAACGACGATATTCCGTGAACCATTCGGCGAAACGTTCCACAAAGTAATAGCAATCCGATCGGGAACAATCTGCACAATTTGGTATATTTTTGTCTATGTAGTGTAAAAACTGTGGGAGGAGTTAGGGTGGCAAATTTGGCTATAATAAGAATAATAAGAATAATAATAATAATATATATGTGAGATAACATTAAGTGGTCTTGCTATGCAAGAACACTTAATAATATATATGTGAGATAACATTAAGTGGTCTTGCTATGCAAGAACACTTAATAATAATATATATGTGAGATAACATTAAGTGGTCTTGCTATGCAAGAACACTTAATAATAATAATAATATATATGTGAGATAACATTAAGTGGTCTTGCTATGCAAGAACACTTAATGAACTATTCAGCACCTTGCTGTATCCAAGCTGCATGGAAGTTTGGATTTTAAGGAGGTCAAGGTTTTTTTTACCCAGGATGAGATTGTGGTACAAAATAATAAAGTTATTACTAAGTGTATAAAATGTATTTTTAAAAATCACAAGAAGATTACTACAAGCACAGTCTGAAAAATACCTTGGACCAAACAGATATGAGAAAATCACAGATGCTGGAGAAATTAATTCCCAGCTTTTCTTAAATTGAGAGAAAACATGCAATTTTTGTAATTGGCGGTACATATTACATTAATTTTTTTCTCTCAGGATATAGGGAGCAGGGTTATGACATTATATTATGGCAGCCTCCATTTTAAATGTACCTTGTAATTCAACGTTGTTATCATGGCCTACGCCTCTCCACTACTTTGCCAAAAAGTGGTAAGACAGTAATGATGGGCGAAGGTTGATAGAGGCAGGCAAAAGGGACAAGGGACAAACATTAAGAGACAGAGAAACACAAATAATATAAAGAAAGACAAAAATGATGGGGTGAAAACAGAATAATGAAGAGAGGAAGAGAGAGCTGAGAGTGATACATTTTTTTATGGGTTTTTTTTAAACTGAAAATTAGGTAAAAATAAATTATAGGAAAAAAGAATATGAATACAAAAGGGAAATAAGTCTGAAGAAAATAAAAGGGTAAAGTGAAAATGAAAAGGGTCTGTGAAGTATGAATTTCCCTGCACCATCTTGTTCTAATTCATCAAAACATTATCTGATGGAATAACAAAGCATGAAACCACAAATCTATATATAATGATATCTAATAAGTCCATATCTAATATGAATTTATGGATCATTTTCTTTTTTTTTCTCAAGGCTTGTGTAATGGGAGTGCAGAGCAATTATAGATGCTTTCTCAACAAATTATTTGCTCTTCAAGAGTACAAAAAGTCACATAGAAATGCAAGAAGAACACACACACTATTAGCTGAAGTCAACTCGTTAAAGCTGGTATTGAATATTGTTCTGTTCTTGAAGCATGCACGTAAGTAATAATGAATGACAGGTTCAATGAGCTGCTGTATTTTACAAAAGCAATCCTTGCAGAGTTTACTAAGGATGGGTAGGACAGGCTGGTTCAGTTCTTTCCAGGACAATGAAGCTGTCATTCACCATGCAAAATGCTTGATATACGTAAGGTATTTTGTTACAGGCAAAGTACCACAGTATATTCTCATGTCATGCTTATAATTCAAGAAGGGCCATATGTTACAGTGGGCACGTTGTTTCAGTGTCCAAAGCAATCCCAGAGTATTCCTTTGCTCTAATGATAAGAGTTTTAAACTTGAATATTAAAATATAGCATTGTATGTAATGATGAGATTTTATATTATGAGGTTGCTCATCGGATGTTTGAAATATTATAACTACATACAAGGTTTAAAATTTACAATTTTAAGATAGGATAGACTATCTAGTACAACACTAAAGGCAAAAAATACAAGTTAAATCTGTATCAAACACTAATAAGGCTGAAAAAACACTCAAAATTCAGTGAGGGGCATGTCTTAAACAGAAAATAAAGAGAGTCAATTAATAAATGCTTAAAAATAACAAATATACGTGGAGATTTTTTTTTAAGACATATACCGTATATACTCGAGTATAAGCCGACCCGAATATAAGCCGAGGCCCCTAATTTTACCCCAAAAAACTGGGAAAACTTATTGACTCGAGTATAAGACTAGGGTGAGAAATGCAGCAGCTACTGGTAAATTTCTAAATAAAATTAGATCCTAAAAAAAATATATTAATTGAATATTTATTTACAGTGTGTGTATAATGAATGCAGTGTGTGTATGAATGCAGTGTGTGTGTATGAATGCAGTGTGAGTGTATGAATGCAGTGTGAGTGTATGAGTGCAGCGTGAGTGTATGAGTGCAGCGTGTGTATGAGTGCAGCGTGTGTGTATGAATGCAGCGTGAGTGTATGAGTGCAGCGTGAGTGTATGAGTGCAGTGAGAGTGTGTGTGAGTGTGTGAGTGTGTGAGAGTGTGAGTGTGTGAGTGTGTGAGTGTGTGAGTGTGTGAGTGTGTGAGAGTGTGAGTGTGTGAGTGTGTGAGAGTGTGAGAGTGTGAGAGTGTGAGAGTGTGAGAGTGTGAGTGTGTGAGAGTGTGAGAGTTGCAGAGCCTTGGTGGGGGGTGGTTTTTTTTTTTATTATTTACATTTTTATTATTTAAATTTTTTTGTTATTATTATTAATTATTATTTGTATTTATTTAATAATTATTATTATTATTGTATTATTTTTTTATTATTTAAATATTATTTTTTTTTATTGTTATTCATTATTTTTTTTTCGTCCCCCCTCCCTGCTTGATATATGGCAGGGAGGGGGGCTCCTTCCCTGGTGGTCCAGCATTGGTAGTTCAGTGGGGGGAGAGGGGGGCTGGCAGAGCTGTAACTTACCTGTCCTGCAGCTCCTGTCAGCTCTCTCCTCCTCCGCGCCGTCCGTGCAGCTCCCTCTGTCAGCTCACAGTGTAAGTCTCGCGAGAGCCGCGGCTCTCGCGAGACTTACACTGGGAGCTGACCGAGGTGCTGAACGGACGGCGCGGAGGAGGAGAGAGCTGACAGGAGCTGCAGGACAGGTAAGTTACAGCTCTGCCAGCCCCCACAGCCCCCAGTCTGTATTATGGCAATGCAAATTGCCATAATACAGACAATTGACTCGAGTATAAGCCGAGTTGGGGTTTTTTAGCACAAAAAATGTGCTAAAAAACTCGGCTTATACTCGAGTATATACGGTAGTTGCAAACTTGCAATGCTTACTAGACTCATAGAAGAAATCACTTATCACAGAGAATTTGATAGGAGGTTGCATGCATGCTGACCTGATTTCAACTTGTTTAATTAAATCTTTGAAACTGGGATTTCTCAGGAAACTGTGCAGTAAGCATTTTAAGGGTCAGCATTTTCTTGGCAGATGCCACAAATAAAAAAAAAATTGGAATTATAATTACACGTAATGAACATTCCCCACTACTTACCCCAAAGAGCCATAAATACAGAGAAGAAGACAGTTGCTGGGTTGTCAAAAAGGTGACTTGCACGAGCTGTCCCACAAGCTGTGCTTAGATTCCAGTAGTCACATGCCTTGTCACAGAGAGGGCACATCGTAAAGCTTTGTTCCTGGTCACACATTTCTTTACTGAAACCAAATGGGGACATTTTGTAAGATAAACTTGACTTAGACACATATTTATGACACGTTAATATGAATTGTAAAAATGAAAATCCAGCGCACTACCTCATCTACTAAACAGCTACAGTTTTATTAAAAACACCAAATCTAGGCAAAAAAGAATGGAGGTTTAGTTACATTATATGATCATACATTGCATAAACCTGCCACAACGTCAATGTACCCCAAGTTAATATGAATTTACAGAGTTCATTAACCTGTGTATGATTGATGTTGATATTTTTCAAGCAGCAATTTGGAATACATTTTTAATAACACACTGTCTTCTACGAAACACAATGTGCTATTAAAACATTCTAAACCTTGTCATACTTTGTGTATTCTGCACGAATCATAAAGTATGCTACCTTGCTTTCAAAAGACAGACAATGAGAAGCAAATGAGGATGATGGGTATAGATGTATTCCGAGAGGTTAATTTGCCTTCAGAAGAAGAAAAACTATAATTATACTGTGATTTTTATAGCTAAATTAAAAGACAAAAAAAATAATAATTAGTTAACAGCTATTTTAAAAATATTCTTCTAAATGAACACACTTATAGAGGTTAAAGAATATATCAAATTCAATTCTTACCTAGGTATATCATCCTCAATTGTGATACAGCCATATAGAAAAACTATAATTCCTACTAAAGATGCAGGAATCAGTAGCCACGTATATAAACCAAGCCATGCAAAGTATAATCCAATTTTTTCACCGAAATACTTTCTGAAAAAAATATATTGGCGTATGGAAAACTGTAATATTAATTGCGTTATAACAGGAAATAAATATTCACAGAGGAAATTTACACATTTTAGAAAATGTAGTAATGTAACATAGGTTAGTTATCAAATACAAAAAAAAACCATGTTTTGTATATTTTTTTATTATGCATCAAATACATATTTTTCTCATAATTCTGAAACAAAATCAGAAAATTATTAAAACTTGCTTGTGAACAATACACATGAGACAGTTTATTCGGGCTTCATTTCCATTAAGTTCCTTTAGATTTAAAAAAAAATAAATAAAAAAGAATCTATCTGCATATTGCTGCCATATTCAACTATTTCTTAATTAATTCTCAAAACTTAATTAAAGGACCAGTCAATTATTTTGATGCATATCTTTTTGACGTAACCCTATCAATATGCTTTTCTCTTAATTAAAGAATCAGAGGCAATACTAAAAACTGCTACCCACTAACACCTAACAGTGATTTTGAAAGGATTCTATTTTTTAAATAATAATAATAATAATAATAATAATAATAATAATAATAATAATAATGAAAATTGCTTGCAAAGATGGCCCACTAGCCCCAAAGAGAAATTAAAATCAAAATAGAAAAATGTATTCTAACTGGCTAGTGGGCTGAGACTCAACTCATCTATTTAAATGAAATTTAGACTAGCAATCATTGTGAGAGAAGTAACTTCTTGAATGTTCTATCTTTCATTAACTGTGTATCCTGATACATGATCAAGAGTCCCTGCTAAACATCTCAACTTATCTGTCATCAGAAATGTTCCAGTCGTTTTTTCCACTTCAGATGTTATCTCTGAGGCTGGAAACATCAGATAGAATTTCCTGGACAGATGTTATTGTTTCCTTGCCAGCTTCCCAAATGAATAACAATGCAAATCACTTGGTGTCTTTCCCAGCTAGGTTTAAAACTTTTATATCTGCTAAACTGGACATTTAAACGCACGGAATTGAAAGGAATTCGGTCAAAATGTTTTGTCTAGATATTTATTATAAGGTAAACTCTAAATAGGATTTTAGTTTTCTTGATTTTACTGTCTGTATGGTCAATAAATGTTTGAATTCAGTGGTTTTAAAGAAATAATAGATGATAGTCATGACAGACAGGCAGATGGACAAATAAACTGATAGAGATAGAAATGAGAAAGATAGATGTAAACAGTTTACATTATAATGACTTAAAAGCAACCATTTTGAGTGCTTTTGGACAATGCTTCACAAATACCAACAAATTTAAAGAAACACTCCAAGCACCATAGCCATTTTAGCTTGCTGTAGTGTTTATGGTGTCAGATGTGCCTTGGTGATCCCCATTGTAAGTAGTCAAACCATTTTTGAATGTTCTGACTTCTTACCTGGGACTCTCTTTTTAGCTCTAAAAAAAATTGGTTGAGAGCAATCAGGGGAAAAAATCAGTTAAATCACAAAAATAAATAAGTAATTAAAATTAAACAGAGTTCAGAACCACGAGGTAACTATATTTGTTGTCTAATTCCACTCCATCATATGTGGTAACAATTTAATTTATACTTATCTTCCAGGGCCCATATTTTGCTTTTTGCCAACAGGGTCTCCAACATTCCAATTTGTTTAGTTACATGTTGGGTCCTCTGGTGTTCTCTGTCTTGTTTATTCTTCATTTTTACAAATAAATTCCACACTATGTGCAAAGTTTCAGCTATAGTATGTGTATACGCAGAGTGCAGTTTGAGATGCATAACACTTGTTCTGCATGCCAGTATTCAGGAAAACATATTAGCTCTTCATTATCTCTATTATCTCAGGTCAGATAAGCTGTGAGGGTGACCAATGATTACTGTATTTTACTGTATTACTAGTAATTTATGTGTGCATTAGAAACGTCTATTAAATGTGTGCATTAAAAACATTGGCTATAATATTAATACAATTACATTTCTTTGTGGTTTTCATGAAAGATATATTGAAATAATTAGATAGATAGATAGATAGATAGATAGATATAGATAGATAGATAGATAGATAGATAGATAGATAGATAGATAAGCATGATACTTTTACAATATATCCATGTATGTTTATTTGTGTAGAAACATATAAGTGAAAAGGTATCAAAATTAAGATCATTTATAGATACATGTTTATTTATGTATTAGTAGTAGTATCATATTACCTTATGAGATCGACAGGTTGATATTTGTAAAATGCTCCGTATCTTGCCCATTCCCTATGTAACAACTGAATTGCAAAAAAAAAGGGCATATTAAAAAACACAACACTTACATATGTAATAATATTTAAGTTCTACGCTACTAGCCAGGCTTTAAAAGTTCCTAGCCATTGCAAGTTTCAAAGTTCCATGTCAAGGGTTGAATTTCTACTCACCAGTGTTATAATTTCACTGAACAATGGCCAGTGGCGAGAGGAAATTTTGAGCTCTGGAATATTGTATGTGCTAGTTTTTATTTTAATAATGGAATGAAGAAACATTTTATATATGTTCTTAATGCAGTGATAAAGTAAAACAAAATTATATCTATTAGGATAAAAAGTCAGCAAAAATTGCACATATCATAACATCTATAATACAAGTTTGAGGGACAGCCTCAATTTTGGGGAGCAGATGTTTTTGCAACCTTATAAACTGAAAAGGTGTTTTTCTGAGAAAGGGCACTGTTTATACACCTGCATTTCAAATGCCAGTATTTCACAAATAGAAAATGTATGTGTACTTACTGTACACATTATGCATTATGCTCAAATCCAGTCATTGTTTGATCCTGTTGCCATTTTTAGGAAGCTGTATTTCTAATAATGCCTCAGAAGGATATTAGTCAATTTCTACTCATCTATTCTGCCACACATATTTTGCAATTATTTTTGACCCAGGTGAACTATTTCAAAATAAGGGCATACATACAGTGTCTAAAACATTTCTTCCCATTAATATGACACATTAATATTACAGTAAGGCTTAAAAGAAAACAATTACTATTCAAAATGTCGTTAACTTACGTAATTTAACTTGTCATGTATTTTTGAACAGCAATCTTTACCGATTACTGCAATTTTATTATTTATTTATGTGTTAGCTATGAATCCCACGTTTCTTTTCTTTTTATAAAAAGTGTTGTGAATGGGTTAATAGAAAAAGTGTGTGTATGTGTGTGTGAGTACATAATGAATGTAAGTTAAATTGCAAACATATAAATAAAGGATAGCCTTACACAAATAAATGGTCCCCCATATTTTTTCCCCCAATCTGATTGGTGCTTTTCAGGAAATTAAACCCTGAAACTATTATGAAGATAGAAAACAGATGAATGCATGAGAAATGGCATAACAGGTTCTATGGCCATTCAGACATGTGTGAATAATCAGTACAATATTTCTGGAAAGAACCTTTTATGTTTTTAACACTTAACACTTCATAAAAGACCCTAACAGGCAGGATAAAAGGAAAACAGCCCAGAAAACTACACCTCGTGGTGGGAATATTTTTCCAGACATTAATATTTTAGATGCACTTTGCAATTATGCCTCTATTCCTTTTAACAATTATTTTAGCAAGCTACCTAAAAAAGAACACTCGGGTAGCTCTTTAAAAAAAAATAAGTAAAACGAATAAAAAATTGTTAGGGGTACTACAAGCACATATTTATTTAAAAAAGGGGTACATAATAAAATTATATTTGTCAAATGCTGTTATAAGCATCTTGTCTTATTTCTAAGCTGGCATCAGCTGTCAAGATGATATCAGCTCTTACTGATAAAAAAGAGCACTCAGCAGTTACAAAGTTATGTACCAAAAAAAGTGTTCTGTGTACCTTTCTTCAAAACAACTGCTGTTAACAAGAGACGTTACAGTGTGTATGAATGTGAATATATTCATTAATACAAAATGTAGATTTAGGAACAGTGCACACACACAAACACACACACACAAAAAAAAATGCAGTTTACATTTTATAAGGCTACTTAAAAGTCATCTATCTTGGCAAACAAATGTGGAGATTACGTTCCACCATATGGCCATATTCTATTAAACCTACCACTATGTCACAGTACCCCATAGCGGTTATCTCCCATGTTAAAATGAGTGTAGGAACCACCGATATTGTAGGAACCTGTGATATGGTGGTGAGCTATACACAATATGGCCATATGGTGGAACTAAATCCCCATATTTGTTTGCCCAGATAGGCGATTTTAAGTAGCCTTGTAAAATTTAAAACTGTATTTGTTTTGTGTGTGTGCGCTGTTCCTTAATTTGTAGTTTGTATATATTTTGGTCTTTATGGCAACACCACTACTTAAAGATGCTCTGGCTTGTTAAAGATGCTCTGGCTACTTAAAGATGTTCTGGCTGCGCCCCCATTTCCTCTTTTTATACTATATTAATTATGATGTGAAGTCTTATAATGAATTCTCTTTTACATGGCACTAGAATTATTAGTATTTAACCCACTTTCCCATATACTAGTTGATAATTTAACACTTCATCGTGCTGATGACTTAATTCTCAACATCAGTTGATGTAATGCCAGATGGTCCGAGACAGCCTGCACATTTTACTACCAACTAAGAGTATGAGTCCTGCGTGCTGCCCTATTTCAGAAGCAGCAATATCACGCTGTTTTCAACATGGTGTCGCTTACAATATTGGAAACTGTGCAGTTTACTCAGGAGCAATTTTTTAAATGAACCTCTAAAGAAATCATAAACTCATACTAAAGATCTGTTTCTTTTTTTTCTTCAATCTACTTATATCCCTCAATAATACTTTAATACTATGTTTTAATGAGGCAGACTAAGTGCATGTATGATTTTTGCATTTATAATTTTCATGAGTAAGGCCATCTTAAGTCTATAAAAGTGGAGAGTCTCACTAGGCCCCACTGTATCTTTTTAGTTCCGTAGTTCATTAACTCAGGGGCTTTATTCTGATTTGACATGGATCATGCTGTTTGCATGATGCAGTTAGAATGATACATTTTATTAACTACACCTGGGTTTCATCTTTACATCACTTCACTATAAAACCACATCCTAATATAAAGGTTCATGGCTTAGAGGAACATTCTGGACAACATAATAATTTCATCTCAATTAATTTGGTTTGGTGTCTGAAGGTCCTGTATGCTGTCTTACCTGCTGTTAAACCACTTATGAACAGTTTAACCCCAAAGCAGTCAAAACAATACCCATCCTCCAGGCCCCTGTGTTTTCTCCTGCAGCCCAAACTTAAATGTGGAAGCATTGGATTGGGAATTGGTGATAGGTTGAAAGCATCAGTGTAAAATACATGAAAATGGTTAAAGTCCAATGCTTCTGCATTAAACCTAAGGCCAATGAAGGTGCCATGGAGGCTCCATGTGGACCACTTTAGGAAAAACCCTTTTATGAAAAGCCCATTTACATTCCGAATAACTATGTTTATTCCAGTGCCTAAAAAGTTCCCTGCTGCACCCCATACTATAAACTCATCACATTTGCATAGAGAAGCATTGTAAACCTAAGGTGGGTGCATGGCGATTTACCAATTAATTTAATGTTTTTAAGCACTATTCATAATGCTGTTTAGACTTTTACAGGTGCTCATACCCAATCTATGTCAGCATGTTAACTATGCTGACATCACTAACTCTGGGATGAGTTAGTATAAGAACCATGAAGTATACTTCTCAGTTCTCTCATTCGGAGGGCTTGGAGGCATGTGCTTTCATGTTTTAATACATGAATCAGGGGAGAACTGGAGGCTGGCAGAAGCTGGGGGGAGGGAGAGGAAACAGGGGGGAAGCAGAATTATGGCACTATAGCAACTTTAATTAGATAAAATTGTTATAGTGCCTACATTTTCACTCTACGTCTGCCTGCAGCAATTTTCTGCTAACATCGCAATTATGTGATATTTGGTAAGACATATTGAGTGAATGTACAAAGTGTATCGACAAAGATCTTTACAACAGTTGGGCAGCAGCAACATTTACACTTTTTTCTTTATCAAAATTGGCAAACTTTTAAATCCAAGTTCAATGTCATATTAAATTGTATGTAACAGAAATAATATATTTATTACATATTTGATTAGACCACACCAGGAGTGGCATGCACTGACAAAGCATAAACCAAATTGACTGCCAAAATCATAAAACATTCAATACACATAAAGAGTTTATTCAATAAACTCCAGTCTGTAGTAAACTGAATTATAACATTTTGTAAAATATAACTGATAATAATGTCATATTGGGTTACAGTCATGCTTTGATTATTTTTGCTTAAATTTAGCAAATTGGTTTTCCATTCACTACAATGTGGAGTCTAGTGAACAGATAGGTGGAAATACAAATCGTGCTTGTTTATGTGATCAGATTATTACTCAAAGACACAAAAAACTATTATCTTTCATTCTTTCTCCTCTTCCTACTAAAACTTAAATGTTTATATATAATTAGTTAGCTCTATGCTTACCACTCTGTCATTAATTTCACCATTCTTGTATTCATGATCACCCTGAAAATACAGTATCTGTATCATGAGAATGTTACATACATACATTATTTTATCTTTTTAAAATGAAATTCTGAAAAAAGAGCAAATACAGAACACTTCATAAAAAATGTCTTACAAATTTCATAAACAATGTACAAAATGTGCTCTGCCATCAGCCTTTTTGATGCATGCAAGTACAAAAAAACCAAATGAACATTACTATGGTTACAATCTTAGGACGATAAGTTGGATTTTTATACTATATACCATGTCATGTACAGATTGCACATTGTTTTGAAATTGATCGTAAAAAAAGATTTAATAAAATGTCTGTGTGCAAAGATACATTGTGAGTGAAAATGTGCGTGCAACCCTCTGTCCAAGAAGGATAATACTTTGGTGATTACTATCTTTTTACCTACATATATTCATCTACGCACACCTCTTTTGTTTTATTGTATTTAAAGGGACATGCAAGGCTGTAAGTCACCCTCATTTGAAAAGCATTCTGTTAATGATACATTAAAAATAAATGTAAAAAATAGAATATTTTATATTTGAATTTAGACATTGTAAATTCAGGATCTATCAGTTGTAGGTTATTTTCCCACCTGCTAATGTGATTCCTACAACCAGCATCAAATTAAAGGTAGACATAATTTATCTGCCCATTGGAGTAGTCTGGGTCTCAACTCCCACTACTCTTAACCCTGCAAGTGTAATTATTGCAGTTTTTTATAAATTGCAATAATTACCTTGCAGGGTTAACTCCACCTCTAGTGACTATCTACTAGATAATCAATGACTTCAGCTGTCAGCTAAGGCAGTGCATTTACTATGATTAGGTTCTCACAATGATCATTCAGCATGGGGCATTATCTCCTAAATGGTACATTGTTAGCTTTAGGGTTAAGTTAGCTAACAATATGATTAGTTATGGTTAGCTAGTGTTAACTAGGGCTAGGGTTAGATACGGTTAGAAATAACAACAAAGATTCACATTAGTCAGCATGGTGACACTGATAAGGTGACTTTACCAAATAAAGTTTTTGAGGACGATAAATTTTTCAAGATTTCTTTTTATAGGTAAATGATCAATGACTTTCTGTTCATGGGGAATTTCAAAACTAAGTTCATGTAGAGCCTCTGCAAGGATAGTTTTTGTGAATCTACAGTCTGAAACATTATAATCTGTGTGTAAACATAATTTCAATATTCTAAAAGTAATGTATCTTACGTCATGAAGAGGATATGCGGATTCATAGACATTGTTTGCTATCAACGTGGTAATACCTTGGGGAAACACAAATATGGATACATATATTAGACATTACAACATACAATTGTTGATAGAACAGTTTATACTAATGTGTCATTATCCACCGCTTACCTCTAAAAATAATTTCCCCTCTTTAGTAACAATTTAAAAAAATAATGTGAATTGTTAAACTGGAAAGAGTGTTTTTTTTTCAACCTTATATTGCTATGTAGCTACACAGAACCTTTTATGAAACATGACAGTTCCTGCTTAGTTTGCCTAGTAATGTGTCTAAGGGTAAACACACCTCTGTATTGTAAAATTCTAATTAATGTTTGGAGCGCTCTGCTAGTTTAGATTTAATGCAATTTAGAGCTGGTATGAATTATTTTTTAAAGGCATCATGTCCTGAAGAAGCCAGGCAGACCGTAGAAACGCGTTGACGTCATTGAAGGGGTGGAGACTACAGGAGTTCAGGAAAAAACACGCTGATATCGGTCGTACTGCACTGAAGCCGGGCTAATTCATTCCGGATGTTACAGCTACCTAGAACCAGTGTCTCCAGCTCCAACACCTGATATATCTTGACAAAGTTGGGCAGTGAGTAACGGCGTATGTTATCTCTTGTAAGAGATAGTTTGTTCACTTTTATAAAATCACAGAATTTTAAATAAATTTGCTTGCACTTTACAATTGAGCCTTTTCACTATCAACTTATATTATATTATCCCATAAATATACCCTAATATTTTGGGTATATTTATGGGAATCTTGGTATATTAATACATGATGTTAGAGCATTTCTCTATTTAAAACAATCTGCACTATTATGTGTATTTATCAATTTTCTCCATATGTGCTGTGAGATATGTTATCCTAAGGCCATCTGAATACTGAATACTATCACTACAACATTTTGTAATTTCTCACAATCTATACTTGGTCCTGGGTTTATCACCTAAATGCCAATTTTGCAATACACTGCTCTACTCTTATTTACATTTCTTACACCCATGTATTGTGATGGGCTGGGTTCAAAGAATTCATGTTTCTACAATTCATCTTTGTGACAAACTCCCCTTTTTGCATGAGTTTGCCACGAGCTCCTGTAGGAGCCTGCTTGCCAGCCTCATGCCCACAGACTATGGACCCTGTGAAATATAATGTTAAAGTCCCAGTTTGTGCAATTGGGATTATATTCAGTTACTAGACAATTGCACAAACCAGAGACCACCCTGGAGCTTGTTAACACCTATTAAAAACTTGTTTCTCGCTGCAGTGTTCTATTTGTGCATGCAGGTGACCGCAATTCCTATAGACAACCACGAGGTGGCAGCCATCTTGTTCGCATGAACGCAGGCCGCGGTGTTTGGGCATGAATCTCATGGAACTAAAAAAAAAAAAAAGAAACTCGCCTGCGTTTGGTTCTATACAACTTAGAACGACACTGTTCGGTGAAATCATTCATCTGGATGAGGGAAACAAGCTCTGTTAGGTAGTTGGTTCATTCTCAGACTACCAAACTAGACCGACAGCAAGCCCTGATTCTCTGGAACTGTTTTGGGCATGGGACCATGCCTGCGGTCGGTCAAATAAATGACTTCCAGGAAATTTGTGAACCCCTGAACTGATCTGGGTGATTTTTGGATATGTTTTGGATATGTCACCCAGATCAGGGCTATCTAGGGGACTTTTGTGGGGTTTTATGTATTTTTAGGGTACTTTTGGGGTGTTTTGAAAAAGTATGTTTTTTCTGTGCTTGGAAATAATTGGATGAGAATTAGTACAATTCCTGATCCAATTATCTCCCAGGCAGAGGGGAGGGATTGTATGTTTGTATATGGGAGGGTCATGCATTTAAACACTGTTGTCATTGGTCTGTGACGTTATACTGTAGTTCCCCACAAGGTCCATGTGGGAGTACCCCTTGCATGGGGACTTGCATAAATGGCCACTTGTGGCTGACATTAAAGCGTTCCAGCTTGCACTCCAAAACTGTGTGTCATCCTGTTATTAG
This sequence comes from Pelobates fuscus, assembly GCF_036172605.1. NCBI lineage: Eukaryota > Metazoa > Chordata > Amphibia > Anura > Pelobatidae > Pelobates > Pelobates fuscus. Next base: position 186,700,770 of record NC_086319.1, read on the forward strand.
AGGGAAGGAAGATTTAACCCCTGTGTCTGCTGTTCCAGCTTGCAGGGGATTCAACGGGGAAAGTCCTTGTAAGGACTAGAGCTCCCAGGACTGAGTGTCGTCTAGTGCCCGGGGGTGTCTAGAGCGAATTTCCAGGGCCCCAGTCAAGCCATGGTGACTGTGGGCAGAAGTGCTGCAGTTTGTCCCCTGTTCCAGTGGTCCTTGGCAGAGGTACCCAGCCAGGGGTACAGGGAGCTCTGTTAAAACCTTGAATTTTCTACTTGATGTGCAAATGAGCACAGACAGGCTTTGTGCTATAAACTTCATTTCTGCAATTAACCCTGCATAATGGAGAACACAGCTTTTAAAACCAAATCATGGGTTGCAGGGGCGTATTTGCCGCGAGGCAAACAAGGCATTTGCCTTGGGCGGCATTTTCCAGGGGGCGGCCTAGGGCAGCACAAAACCAGGATACACCCCTGATGGGTTGCGATCCAAAAAGTCCAATGACTACAAACCAAACCATGGACTACACATCATCGACTGTTTGGGTCTGATCAGCATGGCGCTGGTACAGGTCTAGAAGGTGAAGCCTTTATGTAAGCATGTGGTGACACCAAACACTATAAAACCGCCTTACAGATTGAAAGAAATTAAAAATGTATCATTGTGTATCACCAGCATATGTCAAGTCAGACCATTGGAAAAGTCCATCTTGGACACAGTAATTCCAAGAAATCACATTTCTGAGAGCTTTGAAATTACTGTGTGTACAATATATTTTATAGTGTTAACGGAATAAAATCATCTATTTATTAGATCAGACAAATGTTTCCAGTAAGACAATACCAAAAATACTAAAAAGTCTAGTAGCCATTAGTGACCATCAGCCACATTAAGATAACGTAAAAACGAACCAATGAAAAAACACGAGAGGTGGCGCTGTTTACTGCCCAGAGCTATCACCTATCTATGTCTATAGAAGTCTATGAATAAAAATTAAATTAATCTCTGAAGCATCATAAAAAAAACACCATGAAGCTCAGTATTAAATTTTTTTAACCATAACTATAGAAATGGTCCAAACAGACAAGTATCCAAAGCTGCTGGGGAGCCCATGTGCTGCTCCTTCAGCAGAAAAGGTTTAATCTGGAATGGATCAGATTTAATCTATAAGATCTATTTGAACATTTCTTCACTGGAGTTGGCAGTAGGTGAATGGAACACCATATAGCAAGTCATTAAAGTCTTGAACATGGATATCAGAATTGTTGTGGTGGGACGAAAGTATGAAAGAATTGTCCACACTGTTAAAGTCATCTGTGCCACTATCGGGCTAGTGTTTTACAGAATACAAGAATACAGGAATACACTGCTGTGTATAACAAACTTGCAAGTGTAGTGTCAGTTTGGATAAAAAGAAGAAAATAAGCTTGATCCAGTACAGTGTTATTCCAATATGCAAGCTCTTGTGGTGGCTGCTAGACTGTCCCCATATTTCTCATTTTGTGGAATGGTCTCAGCTTATTGTGATGTAAATGAATTATCTTATCTAAGGAAAAATATGCAAATTAAAGGAGGTGTGCAATAGGAATGATAAATATGCTGTGGCACAGTATAATTGATGATGGTTGTATTGAACAATGTAAAAAATATATAAACAGGTTTTACTATTATACAGTTATACTGAAAATGTAACAAAAAGAGTGTATTTATAGTAGGACGTTAGGAAAGTAATGGCTCACGGGATATTTATATACTTTGTAGAGATATTTAACCATCTTTAGTGATCTTTTGACCTCGGTTAACTTTTCATCCTACTGACTTTTCCATTATACACTGGCTACTCTTTGTTGAAATTAAAACTTCAATTATTCTAATGCTGGTAAGGTTCTATAGTAAGGTCAGTAATGACATGGAATTCAACACCAAATGAATTTCTGTTTTCTGATACTGTAAATATGGTCAGGAAAGGGTTAGACACCTTTTCAGCACCGACATTTATACAGCGCTATAATTAATTAATTGAAATAAAACACTGGCAAGATGGTTAGCGAAAAAAAAATCTTACTGCGCCTTCTGAGGTCATGTCAGACAAGTTTCTTAACCTAATATAACAGCAATTAGATTGCTTTGAGTAAGGGTTTTAGACTAGTTTATGGATTAGTTGATCAAAAACCATTACTCTTTTAATGTTAGAAAAAATATATACTTACTTTCTTTAAAACACACAATTCCATTCATCATCTCTGGTAGTATTGGAATCTACTTCCATAAATCAGGCCATGTTAATAATTATATTTTGTGAGTTAGACACACAATTATTAGGTGTAATTGCCAGTAAAAATAAAAGTAGAAATGATTATGGAAAGAACTCACATACTGATTTAGTAAATTTACCTGCATTTATATTTTCATAATATTGTGTCAGCAGAAAAAGAACTGTACTAGGTCCAAGTACAATGAAACGTTGGAAAGTTCAATATGTGGGTCATAAAATGCTAGACCAAATATCCACAGAAAAAAAATGTTTTTATTAGTTGACACATTTAGACATCTGTGCATTTTTTTTCTATTCCTGATCAGGTGGGCTTCAGATAGATAGATAGATAGATCAACCAATCTGAAGCTCTAAGATAGATGTTCTATTACTAATTCATGGTGTGTGGTATATATGCATTAAAATTATGATGGGTACTATTTTGTTCCAATTTTATAAGGCTACAGCACCTTGCATAAGTATTATTGAAAATTCAAAATGTTATAATGTAGAGGGCTATAATTATTTTTTATTGTTTTGTGTATTTATTGTTTACCACTTATTATAACTAACTATTTGAAGGGGCAAAACGTTTTCATTGTGTGCATTTAAAAAAAACAAAAAAAAAAACAGATGTGTTGATTGCCTAATCATTCATTTCCATTGCTGTGAAATCCATAAAGTAGGACAAATGCAGCTAATTTCCTTTAGGTAATAATAAAATGCAAATGTTATAATAATAATAATAATAATAATAATAATAATAATAATAATAAGAAGAAGAAGAATGCAATAATAATACCAGAATTTGTAATCTACCTGTATGTACTTTAGAAAAACCCATGACCTCCAAATGAATACAATAACTTTGGATGGTCCCAGACTTTTTTTTTTTTTTTTTTTAAACATTTTTTAATTTCTCTTTATTTTTCCACAGTTTTTTTTTATATTCCATTTCATGTATCCAAAAAATGTAAAAATGTAATACTTATATACATAGGAATACAGACAAATACAAAAAGATATACAAAAATATATATGCATACAAACATACAGACATTGATACACCCACTCGAAGGGACAATTAATTCATTTCTCTTGTTGGTCTATAGCCCATCTACTCTCTCTCTATTTTCTATGTATACCAAAACTATTGTTGTCTCTGTTCTTCCCTCGAGCCACATTCATACCACTGAGACAGTAAAAAATGTATTCTATAATATTTATACTATTTCTGCTTTTCTCTTCACTCCCTCTTATATTATACTGTATATGTTTTACATTATACATTTTGAAGCCTTTCCACGATTTTTTGCCATTTATTCACTTTTGTCAGTCCATGGGAGTTGTTTTTAGTAATTCCCAATTCCTTTTTATATTGATATATTGTTTGATTTTTTATGTTTCGTTCCACTCTAATGTCTTATTACTTTTCCAGTTTCTAGCTAGAACCATCTTTGTGGCCATCAGAATATGTGTTAACAGCATGCTTTTTGCACTAGGCATGCTAGGCCAACCCTGATGTAAAAGAAAACTCTGTGGAGTGAAAGGTATATTTACTTCACATATTGCATTTATCTGGTCTTTAATATACTTCCATACTTTTTTAAGCAGCTCACAATGCCACCATATATGGAGGTAATCCCCTTTTCCTATTTCGCACCTCCAGCATTTATTTTGCCTATCTTTGTATATTTTAGCAAGTTTTTCTGGGACCAGGTACCACCTATTTACTAATTCATAGAAATTATCAACAATATTTAAACAATGTACCGTTTTATTAACATTTACTATAGGCAAAATCTTAATTTATAATTTCTATATTAAGATCTTTTTCCCATCGAATTTTATAATTCCAACTGTAATTCTTCTTTAGCTCTTTTACTACTTCAAAACATGTAGATATCTGACCTTTCTGCTTGTAGTTAATAATGATATTTGATATTTCTTAAGCTTTTATTACTCTCTTCTAAATTAAATTCCAAATATTTCCCCAGAAAATATTTAATTCTCAGGTATGTGAAGATCTCTTTACTTTGAAGTCCATACTCTTCCTGTATCTAGTTCAAGGACTTAATTTCAGTTTTTGATATAAAATCATTAATAGTCTGGATTCCAGCATGCGGCCATTTACTAATATTTATATCTTCAATATTTCCTGAGATCACATTGATTGGCAGAAAATGAAACAATCTATTTTCTATCTTATAATATTTTTTAAATCTATGCCAGACTTTCAGAATATTACCAATAACCAGCGAGTTTTCTGAGACCTCTTTAGTATTTCCATTTTTTTTTATTGTCAAAATATTATTGAAAGACTGTCTGCTCCCACCATTTCTTACTCTATCTGATACCAGGCTTCTTCTTTTTCATCCTTACTTTGAGTAATAATGGCATGTGCCAGCATGCAGGCATTGTGGTATTCTATTGTATTTGGAGCTGCTAGTCCCCCTTCTTTTTTTTGTCTTTGGTAATTTTATTTATATTTACTCTGGGTGTTTTCCCTTTTCCAATGAATTCAGAAAAAGTTGCCTATATCATTTTTAACCATGCTGAAGGAACTTGTACCGGTATCATTCTAAAAATATAATTCCACTTGGGCAGGATCTGTGATTGTATATATTTGTCCCATCCAGGATATCTCCTTATACTCCCATTCTTTTAACATTTTATTTGTAGATTTTATAAGTGGAAGAAAATTAGCCTCTATTATTTTATTAGGATTTTTTGGAATTTTGATACCCAAAAATGTATGTTCTTTACCCAAGTGAAATTATATGTTGTTCTAATAAAATTCCTGTCCTCTATATCAATCTGTCTTGTCATTATAATGGTCTTATTTATATTTAATTTATAATTTGAATATTCACTATAATGTCCTATTACTTTAATCAATTCCGGCAGGGATGTCCTTGGTCTCTGTAAAGTGACCAAGACATCGTCCACATATAGATTAATTTTATGTTATGAAACCAACAAACTTTTTTGTTATTCCTTATATCTGCAGCTAAAGGTTCTATTGTTAAAATGTATAATAGGGGGGACAGAGGACAGCCCTTTCTAGTACCATTGGTTATAGTGAACCGTTCTGCATCTGCACCTGGCCCTACTGTCCTAGCTGAGGGCACCGTATAAAGCGCCATTATTGTATCATGTACAGCTCCTACCAAACCATATGCCGTCAAGGTATTACTCAAAAAATCCCATCTGACCCTGTCAAAGGCTTTCTCTGCATCCAGTGACAGGGTCAGAAGGGAAACATCCAGCCGTTTTGCTGCATCACATACGTCCAGAACTCGTCTAAGGCCTCCTGCTGCTATTCCTGGGATAAATCCAACCTGATCTTTTTGTATTAAATTGGAAATACATAATTTGAGTTGATCCGCTAAAATCTTAGCATAGATCTTAACTTCTCCATTAAGAAGGGAGATAGGACGATAATTTGCTAATATTTCTGGATTTTTATCAGGTTTCAGAATCGGAACAATATTTGCTTGAAGCATCTCCTTGAGAAAAATATGATAGGCAATAATCTCATTAAATATCCTAGAGAGACGTTCGGACAGTACATCTCTGAATATCTTGTAAAATGTATTTGTGTATCCATCTGGTCCAGGGGCTTTATTAATCTTAAGCTTGTTTATTGCTGCTTTTATATCATCTTGAGTTATAGGTGTGTTGATAGCCTTGAGTTGGTCTCTAGATATTTTTGGCATTTTTTTTTTATTTACAACGTATTCCATTGCAGGTGTTTTTTTTTTTTTTTAGCTATTTCAAAATTATATAATTGCCTATAGAATTCATTAAAGGCTGTACCAATTTTCATTGGGCTCATACATGTTTCGGCCTCAGTCCTAATTTTATAAATCCTCTTCATTTGTTTTTTATTTTTCAATTTATTTGTGAGCACCTTATCTGTTCTTACTCTTATAATACCAGTTTATCTTTAAATATTGTAAGTTCCTATTTTTCTCCTCAATCAGTAATTTGTTTATGTTATCTTGAATTATAATATTTTTATACTTTTCTCCTTAGTTGATAAGATTTTATTTTCTTTAGATAGTTTATAAAAATCTATATACGAGAGAGATTTCCCCGTTTTTTTTTTTTCAATTGCACCCAATTTAATTAGATATCCTCGTATAACACATTTATATGCGCTCCATACTAAAGGGAGAGATACTTCTCTTCCTTGATTTTCTTAAAAAAAAAATTCCGCCATCCCTGTCATATATTCTCTATTTTCTTTTTTAAGGAGGATGTTAACATTTAATCTCCATGCTGTTCTTTTTACGCTTTTATTTTCCGGTAGGAGTTCCAAGATTATAGCATTATTATCTGACCAGGTAACTTCATGTATCAACACTTTATTAATGCTATTGGCCAAAATCTAATTTCGCAAAAATACATCTATTCTTGAATAAGAGAAATATGTTCTAGAAAAACATGTATAATACTAAAAAAATGGCTGAGAACTGAGTGATGTCTTTTTCAGATCTTATACAGTTTAACAAAATGTATCCAGATAGCTCTTATTTGTGCAAATATGAATGGCTGATGAAGGTGCATCACTCAGGCACCGAAACGCGCGTCGGGTTGAGGGTTTATTCCTTCACTTTCACTTTTTATCACTTATAGGGCACTTTATCACTATGTGCAGGTAACCAACACTCTAAATTCTCTTTTACACTTCTAATACGTCTCAGACTTGGACCATACCGGATTGCATTAAAGTCCAGAGTCTGAGTATAGTAGATGTACCGAAGAGACCCCAGGACAGGAGGTTAGCCATTAGGCTTGATTTATTCTTTATCCGTTTATGACCATTTATTTTTAAAACTTATTTTACCTATATTACTTCATCATTTACTCCTTATATTATTTTTCCAGCCGATACTCGTGTTTCTGGATCTTCTATCCAGTAGCTTGAGGATCTTTCTGTCCTTCTTTTAGAGGTTTTTAATCTAAGCTAGCATCTAGAATTCAATTAAAATCTCCCGCTTCAAGTACCTTTCCTTATCTTATACTTTATCTAATAGGTTTGATAAATATCCATTCAAAGGGTTATTAGGCGCATATACGTTGACTAATGTATAGATTTTAGCATGAATCTCAATTATTAATATAATGACTCTTGCTTAGAGATGTCCCGAACAGTTCACCGGGAACTGTTCGCCAGCGAACATAGCTTGTTCGGGGTCGCCGCGTCGGTCGAACATATGCGATGTTCGGTCTGCCCCTATTCGTCATGGAGGTGGGAGGGTCTGGGAGGGAGGGTCTGCTGCTGATAGGCTGGAATGTGTCTTCTGACTGTGAGGCACAGGGTCAAAGTTTACTCAATGATGACGAATAGGGGGCGGACCGAACAGCGCATATGTTCGCCCGCCGCGGCGACCACGAACAAGCTATGTTCGCCGGCGAATAGTTCCCGGCAAACTGTTCGGGACATCTCTACTCTTGCTTCATCATCTACCTCTTGATATTTAATTTTAACTTCTATATCATCACTTATAAAAATGGCCACTCCTCTTTTTCACTCCTTTTCTAATGTCGCATATACCGCTATTGGAAAACTCTTTGGAATAAATCTTAGACTATCTGCTCTTCTCCAATATGTTTCTTGTAAGAAGATGGTCTGAGCTTTTTCTTTCTTAATATAATCAAATAGAATAGCTTGCTTGCAAGGGGAATTTAATCCCTGAGTATTTAACAATATAATTTTACCATTTTCAAATTGCAGTTGCTTTTTCTTCACTATTGTCTTCCTTGTCTCAGTGCCATACTAACTACAACATACATACTAAATCTCCTCATAAAAGAGGAGCATTCATTCATTTGTCCCTGAGACACATTCTTAGAGTACAAATCCCGTGTATAAAAACCCTAATATGGGATCTCATCCATATCTGGATACGTCCTTTTAAAAAGGGGGGGGGGGGGAGACACGAGCTATGATACCCCCATGCTCAATATTCTCTTTATCTTTCCCATTTATCTAATCCTTATATCATAAATGAATCGGTGCAGAAAGATACAAAACAGAAAATTGGGAAAGGTCCGAGACTAAAGAGCCAAATGGAAATAATTTTCTTATATAGGCTATTATTTATAACTGTTTCTCATTTAAGATTCCTTTTACGGACCAAGCTATATTATCAAATCTCAACCGACCTATCTTTATTCTATTTCTGAACTTATTTATTTATCCCAATATCCCCTTATTTACTTGTGATAATATTACTAAGTAAGTTACCCATCCAATTATATCCTAAAGTTTTTTAACCTATTGTTTAATTCCCTATAGTGTATCTGACCTAAGTCCTACCAGTCAATGTGTTCCTATTTTTAAGTATTTGACTCCTCTGTGATGCTTTAATCTGACTGGTGTCTTAAGTATTTTCTCCTTTGTAGTGCTTTGGTCTGACTGATATCTTAAGGTGCTCATAATATATTATTTGTGCCCCGATTTGCCAATATTGCCCAACCCTCTACTCCTCCTCTCACCCTCTTCTTAAACTTAATTTGCGTTAAATCAATCCTATTCTTCTGTTAATCAATCTAATTATTCTTTCCAAAAACCAACTATATTTGTGCATATCCCTCTAAATACTATTGTGCCTTAGTATAACTTGAATCTTTTTCCATCCTCTACCTTTTTCCAAGTTTTTCTGTTTCTTCCCTAGTTCCACTGTATTAATTTAAATATATTAAATATGATCAATTTACTATATTATTAAGGAAGTTAAAACCTATTGTTCCATCCTGTTCCCAGACCCTTATTCATTCTGCATGCATGTAATACCTTTATGATACCTTTCCCACTCTATTTGTACTTCTTACTTAATTTACTTTTATAACCCCATCTTATATTTCAATATAGATTCCTCCTTATCTTCCACTCTGCACCCTATTTTCCAACCATTTTGTTACTTTCTCAAGTGAGTCAAAATGTTCAGTAATCCCATCATACGTTACTATAAGTTTGGTTGGAAAACCCCACGATATTTTATATTTTTCCTTAGGCGTACTGTAGCCGGCATATACTGTTTTCTAGCTTTTCTCTTGTTTGGAAGGACAGATCTGGAAACACTTTTATAACCTTATATTTCCCCTCTTCTGCTCCTTCCTGCCTTGCAGCTCTTAAAATGTTCTATCTGACAGGAGACAGGAGCAATGACAGGAGATGAATATGTCTCTTGGTATCTCTTCAGGTAAGCTTGTCGGTTTAAATGTTCGATGGAATCTTTCAAGAAAGTCCACTTTATCATCAATGCTGATTTTAAGAGCTTTACATTTTTTTTTAAAAGATACATTTCCATTTTATCTTGGGTAATAGATTCTGGAATATTCCTTATTCTCAGATTATTTCTTCTACCTCTGTCTTCTATATCTGTAATTCTTTCTTCTAGCTCCAATATCTTTCTTTGTTGTTTTTCTGTTATGTCCTTCTGTGTTGCTGCTAAAAATTCTATATTTTCTATTTTTTGTTCATTTATTTTAACTCTTTGTCCAATCTCCATTAGATCTTTTTTCAAGGCAGCATAATGACTCTGCACTTCTTGCTTCATCAGTTCCTGCTGCAGCACCAGATAGTTTCTTAAATATTCAGGGGTTACCATTTGTTGTTCTTCTAGATTCTCTTTTTCTATACTTTCATTTATATCTCCCTTTTCTTTAATTAGTGCAGCTTTATTTGGAATGATTAACTGTGAGTTTTCTGTGATGCTTTTATCTGCCAGTGGGGTAAAAAAATTGAAAGTCTCTTATCTTGCTTGTCTTTCTTTTCCCTTTCTTTTTTTGAAATAGACTTTTGATCCTGTTTTTGCTCAGCAGGTTTTCTGGATGCCATTTTTAAGAGACTTTTTTTTTCTATTCCCTTTACACTTGGTTTGATACCTTATTGTGCTTTACATCTGGAGTAGGTTTAGTAGAATAGTTTATTTGTCTTATTTATGATTTGATGCTGATTCTCAATCTGTTCCCCTTCTTTGATGACTTTGTAAAGTTTGCTAAACATCAACTTTATTCCTCAAGTTGTGTGCATATATGCCTCTATAAAGCGATATTCACCTGGAGCAGGTTTAGCAAATTAGCGTATTCGTCTTCATTGGAGTTAAATGTTGATTCACGATCTCTTTCGCTCATTTAAATTAACTTTGTCATATTCAATAAGCGTCAACTCTATTCCTTAGGTTTTTGGCATACAAGCCTCTACAAGGCGATATTCACATGTACTTTTTATGGAGCTTTTAATCTCTCAATCCTCAAAATTCTTCCTTTTATTCTGTTAGGAACTGCTATATACAAAGTTTACCTCCTCACTCCTTACTCAAAACTGAATTTTATTTTTCTATAACTCTTCAACAGGTTTATTACCTTTTTGCGCTTTATATCTGTGATAGGTTTGGCATATCAGCTTGTTCGCCTTAATTGTAATTAATGCAGATTCAAAGTCTCTTTCCTACCTTTTAAATTGGCTTTGTCATATTCACTAAACAGCTAATTTATTCCTCAAGTTTTGATACGGTATTCGACTACATATATTTTTTTATTTTTGGAGCTTTTGTACTCACGGTCTCCAAATTCAGCCTTGTGTTCTGTTAGGAATGGCTATATACCAAGCTTCCTTCCTAACTCCTTACTGGAGGAAAAAATGTCTTTTCTCTATCCCTTTTCAGCAAATCTCCACTTCTGTCCTTGCCTATGATGAGCTGCAGTGGATCTCCAGATCTATCCTCCAATATCAGGCAGTCGTCTTGTGGCAAATCAAGCCACTCTTTCTTCACACAGCTTGGGAAAACAAATTTCAACGTCGGGCGGCCTGGTCTGTGTCAGCATGGAGTTCCTTCGCTCAGCTCATCCACGAGACATGCATGCTGCGTGTAACATCACATCACATTGCCATGCTGCCCCCGACCAAAGGTGAGACTTTTTTAATTTAGTTGAGAATCTGGAAAACGTGAAAAGTGCTGTTCTCCAGTGGTCTCAGTGCAACTTGAAATAAGTTGTGTATTTTTTTTTTTTAAAAAGACTGGTTCTTACATTGCAGGATCCAAATGTAAAAAATCACTAGAACTCAATCTCAAAAGACTCTGAGCTATATATGCTGATAACGGTGGTTTGGCTTAATTATTGACACTGGGAAGAAAATAATACTTAAAAGTCTGTTATATGTAATTTGCACATGCAAAGCATTGGCTATGCAGAGTAAATCAAATTTGAAAAATCCCTAAAAAATCCATCTTAATCCAGGTTATAACACTACAAAATGTGGAAATATCCAAAAGGATATATACGTATCCAAGGCACTCTGTAGAACAAACCACCAAACCACAGGTCTGTGGTTTGTATACCTTAATAGGAGTGATAGTGAATATTCATCCTCATAAGACATAACCACATATCTGGTAATTGCAGTTAATTTAAAAAAAAAATATACACATTGGCAGTTTGTTAAACATTTCTTATGAGATGTAAAATAGTCCCACAAAATATTTGGTTTTTGACTGTAGGCATTTCCTTAACACCAGGTTCTTTGCATCTAATCCAATAACAGCCTAACAGCCACTTAGACAGGCTTCTTCCAAGAAGAAAACTTTTATTATAAAGAGTGTTAAGAGAAACATACAAAATGCTGGGTCAATCCCTATAATGTGCCCCTTAATCTAATGTCTGATTGCAGCTAAGAAATAATTATATCTGCTATTCTTCTTTAGGTTTCTTACTGATGATGCTGAATTCAAGCTAACCATGTTCTGTTTGGTCAGTTCACTTTTATCTAACCATGTTTTGATTTTATTATTTTATTATATATTTTTTTCTTTAGAAGCGTTTGACATGATATAAAATCAGAAAATAACTTACCCATACTGTATTTGGCTTTGGTACAAGATGTTCTCTTTAAAATTTCATGCACCTAAGAAAGATTTAAAAAAGAAAAAACATCATAAAAAATAAAATCTTTGTCTCCTTACTAGAGATGGGAGAATTCTAAACTGAGAAATTAGGGAAACCTAATTAAACTTTTTCAGTGAACATAAGCTTATTTGAAATCTTTGATGGGATTTTTTTCTCAAAACTGGGAATGTAATAGAGGTCACATGGGTTACAACATGACTTGCCCTTTTGATCTACCCAGACTTCTGCAAAGTGTGAAATGCACACATGAGTTGCCTCTGAGTTTCCTTCAATATAAACTAACTTTCTTATTTGCCATATGTATAGATTCCCTCTTAGATGGGGTCATTTGATATGTTAATGGCCATTAGCCTTCAAGAAAACCCTTGTGGTCCAATATCATATTCAAAAGAAACATTAATACTTACCCTCAGATTAATAATTAAGCCTAATTTTTTATTATATTTAGAATGGGACAAACACAATCTTCTAATCAAGCCTATACATGATTTACACAACTTAAGCTGTTTGGAAGTGATTGTTATATCCGCTATGTTAGGCCACAAGTAAGAAGTGTGACATATCTATGGAATAGAAACATGGTAACAAATTCATAGATGTAATTATTATTTCTGTGGAAAGTACAAATGAGGAAATATAACCAAAAGTTTCTATTTGGATTGATGTTGGTCTGAAACACAAGGGGTAGTGACTGATTGTTTCTATAGGTAAGCCTTATCTCCACCCCTGTCCAGGCTTGGAAACTAGAGATGAACCAGTGAGTATATATACAATAATGTAAATATGTCTATTATATTTGCTTGGGGTCAAAATCTAATTTTGAGTGAGTCACCATCTTTCCTTGCCAGAGACCCCCTGGGCAGAAGTTTTACTTTTAAAACAAAAAGTTATAAGGACTTATGTTAATTTATCCTTTTTATTTTTATCTGTTGTTGGTGTAACTAATTTGTTTGTCATCTATTTTTTTATGCACTGTGACTATTTGTGTTCATAATAAATATTCTTTTATTAAAATAGTAATATTTATATTATTATGGTTAAGTGTGAGAGGTGTTAAGGGATTTTTATCATTATTTCTGGACTAGTGCAGATAAATTGTGAACTTTTACCATTTCATCACCACAACTAAATCACACACACTCTTAGAGTAGGGTGTGTTCATGACATTCTAAAACTAACAAATACAAATAAATAAATAATTTTAAAAAAACTTAAAAATAAAAATAAAAACATTTCTAAAAATGTACATAATGCCCCACAATAAGGTATGTCACATTTTCCCTTCCACAATAATTATTTTCAAATAGTTTTTATTGAAATTTTAAAGTTTCACAACAAAAATAATAAATAGCAAAACATACTATATTGGGGGAAAGGGAAAGGAAAGGGAAACTTGGAAAAAAAAGAATAAGGGAGAAAAAAGAGGGTTTCATCCATAATAATAAAGAACATAATGTTGCAACTACATTGTGTAACATATATTTAGAACGATGAATGACAATTAAATACCATATGATTCTTTATTCCACAATAATTCTCTGATGGTCACATAATACTCAAAACCAAGGAGATTCTAACATCCATTACAAGAATACTGATACACAATGTTCACACACACAAGCATGCAGCCAACAATAATCACACACACAGATCATATTACACATGCAGTCACTGACATATGCACTTTTCATCAAACATGAGGCTGCCTGACATATTCACACAAACAACTCACATCACACATGTAGTCACATACATTTCCTATCATACACTTCACAACTCCCAACACTTGCAACAGAGTTACACAGCACTACTATTTACAGCAATGTGTCCCTAGACTACAATAAATGTGTATGGAATTCAGTCTGTGTAAATAAGATACATTGTTCTAGTTCTAAATTAGTTGCATTAGTTGTGCAATACAAGTTAACAAAGATGTGAGAACCGAGAAAGGGAAAGAAAGACACCTAAAAAGGTATTACGAAATTGGTAGAGAAAGACAACAATTTTAGATTTTCCTAGGGTGGTAAAAGTCATGCACTATTCTGTTTCAGAAGGAATTCCCTGTGTCCAATCTAGGTGTATATTTGATGAATAATATTTGTGAAAAGGTTTCAGCAGAAAAAGCAAATACTGAAAGAGTTTAGACAACCCACGATGCTTTGCATCCAAAATAAGCACATCTATTATTTTAATGACAGTACTGATATGAGTTGACAAAATGAAAGTTCTATGCTCAGACTAGAGCTATTCAACAGAAACCACCTGGCGATGGATCACCTGCTTGAATTTCGTTGCTATGACATACAAAACAAATGTCTGAGAGCCAGACTGTGAGGCAGAGAGGTATGTAAGGCGTCTATGCAAACAACACAAAGAAGGCAAGTTTTTACAAACATAAATACATACTTACTATTCTACTGCGCGTTGCATTGTCAAAAAATGTGTCCTTGTCTTTAATATTGTACCTAGAAAAGACATATATTAACATGGTAATATAAAAAAAAATCCTTTTAGCAGTCCTGTTAAATTAATCAGCTTAGTATTCTTTTTTATATAATTCTTTATTTCTGTAATAATTCAGAGGAAATAGATTGAAAATTATTCATGAATTTAATAACAAGAAAGCAGGTAACCAGTGATTGCAACACCTATGTTCATATTTCACAAATAGAAGGATATTTACATTTCTCATAAAACTTTTCAGTTTAGAGAGAGCTCAAGTGAATATGTTTTATCAAGATGAGCAGAAAGATGTATTTCCAAGTAGGGTATACTTGGTTTGTTGAATTGGAATGGATTATTCAGTTCCCAATTTGATAATCTCCTGGGTATTCAGATTAAGTGGTAGTTCTTCAGTTTTTTCGATATTCAGTTCGCATCCAAATATCTCTGGCTTTATTAGCAGTGCAATAAAGGAGGTAGACTTTGGTAGAGATTTGACAGAAGCAGGTCATCCACATAGGCAGCTACTACATATTCTTAAGTGCCTTTCACTCCCGTGTGAGGCCTGATGGCTTGTAAAATTGGTTCTAGGTATAGTGAGACTTGTATGGGGGATAGGGGCACCACAGTCTTATGCCATTGTTGATTGATAGTAAAGTATGGAAGGGTTGGTGTGTGGGATGAGCAGGTTCTCTGACTTGTAAGGCATTTAAGAATGTTTCTGGGAATTTAAATTTTTGTAGAATGGCTAATAAAAAAGGGCCACAAAGAAAAGTATGGCATCTTTCTGACTGTTAGTTTACTAAATCAGACCAAATGATTCGCATATACTATCACAAGGTTGTCTTGTAGGAATAAATCCAACTTGGTATGGATGCATTCATTTGTAGGCATGTGCATGGGGAAAATTTTCGGTTCGGTTCGGCATTCTGAAATTCTGGATTTTCGCTATTCAGGACTTCGGCAATTCGGCACTTCAAGACTTCAGAACTTCGGCAACTTCGGAACTTCAGCACTTCGGAATTTTGGCACTTCGGAAATTCAGCAACTTCGGAACTTCAGGACTTCGACACTTCAGCACTTCGACACTTTGGCATTTCGGAATTTCGGGACTTCGGCACCTCAGGACTTCTCTTGCAGCCGCTTGGTAGATAACTCCCTAATTCCCACGGTATTAGGGAGTTATCTACCAAAAGGCTGAAAGACCTAAATTGGTCTTTCAGCAAAATTTACTAATACTAAGTAAAAATTACTTAGTATTAGTAAATTTTGCCCCTACTCGCGCATGTCTAGTAAACAGTGAGCAGCCTGTGGCTGCTCACTGTTTAAAAAAAAATAAAAAAATAGCACCCCCGGCTCCCACCCCTGAGTGGCAGGTGGGGGCCCTACCGTAAAATGATGGGGGGGACGTATTGTCCTCCCCCCTGGCCCCCACCCCTGAGCGGTGGGTGGGGGCCCTACAGTAAAATAAGGGGGGGGGACCTAATGTCCTCCCACCTGGCCCCCACCCCTGAGTGGTGGGTGGGGGCCCTAAATACTAATAAGGGGGGGACCTAATGTTCTCCTCCCTGGCCCCCACCCCTGTGCGGTGGGTGGGGGCCCAACAGTAAAATAAGGGGGGGGACCTAATGTCCTCCCCCTGGCCCCCACCCCTGAGTGGCGGGTGGGGGCCCTAAATTGTAATAAGGGGGGACCTAATGTCCTCCCCCCTGGCCCCCACCCCTGAGCGGCGGGTGGGGGCCCTAAATTGTAATAAGGGGGTACCTAATGTCCTCCCCCCTGGCCCCCACCCCTGAGCAGCGGGTGGGGGCCCTAAAATAAATGCCCCCCCAGGTGACTATGGGGTCCCCAAACCCCTAGTCACCCCTCCCCCCAATAAAAAATATCCCCCTACCTACCCCCCTCACCTTAAAAACTAATGAGGGGGGCTTTTAACTAAGTACCTGTAAAAAAAAAAAAAAACTTACCATTTGATGTTTTCTTTCTTCTAAAATCTTCTTTTTTCAGTCCCCAAAAAGGCCAAATAAAAAACCATAATAACCGACGCAATTATATAAAAAAAAAAAAAAACGAGCCCCCCAAATTTTTTTCATCTTCACCCATGTAGGGCTCCGCGCAGACTGAGCTCTGCAGGGTGGGGGAAGGCTTATAAAGCCTTGCCCCACCCTGCAATTAGGCTCAGAGCACTCTGATTGTTGGATTTAAGCCATCCAATCAGAGTGCCCTGACAGGTAAATGAAGAGACTGACAGGTAAGTCTGTACATTTACCTGTCACAGCACTCTGATTGGTTGGTTTGAAATCCACCAATCAGAGTGCTGATTGACTCATAACTCGCTGATTGGTTACTTAATCCACCAATCAGAGAGTTATGAGTCAAATTACACAGCGTGGGAAAATTCCAAAGAACTTTCCCATGCTGTGTAAAATGACACAGAGCACTCTGGTTGGTGGATTTCAAACCAACCAATCAGAGTGCTGTGACAGGTAAATGTAGAGACTTACCTGTCAGTCTCTTCATTTACCTGTCAGAGCACTCTGATTGGATGGCTTAAACCCACCAATCAGAGTGCTCTGAGCCTAATCGCAGGGCAGGGCAAGGCTTTATAAGCCTTCCCCGCCCTGCATAGCTCAGTCTGCGCGGAGCCCTCGCCGGGTGAAGAAGGATTTTTTTTGGGGGGGCGCTCGTTTTTTTTTTTTTTATAATTGCGTCGGTAATTATGTTTTTTTATTTGCCCTTTTTTGGGGCTGAAAAAATAAGCTTTTAGAAGAAAGAAAACATTGAATGGTAAGTTTTTTTTTTTTTTTTTTACAGGTACTTAGTTGAAGGTCGCCCCCTCATTAGTTTTTAGGGTGAGGGGGGTAGTAAGGGGAACATTTTTATTGGGGGTGGAGGGGGTGACTAGGGGATTGGGGACCCCTG
This sequence comes from Pelobates fuscus, assembly GCF_036172605.1. Classification (NCBI taxonomy): domain Eukaryota; kingdom Metazoa; phylum Chordata; class Amphibia; order Anura; family Pelobatidae; genus Pelobates; species Pelobates fuscus. The sequence goes on from NC_086319.1 coordinate 186,718,294, forward strand.
AGCGGCGGGTGGGGGCCAGGGGGGAGGACATTAGGTCCCCCCTTATAAGTATTTAGGGCCCCCACCCACCGCTCAGGGGTGGGGGCCAGGGGGAGGACATTAGGTCCCCCCCCTTATGTTACTGTAGGGCCCCCACCCACTGCTCAGCGGTGGGGGCCTGGGGGAGGACATTAGGTC